>NC_033799.1:66459677-66467758 GCF_001876935.1 Asparagus officinalis | reverse complement strand
CACCAACGAAGATCTCGCCCCGTTTGATGCCAAAGTCACATCGGGTGAGATTCCTCCAATTCCCAACCATGGCAGATTTGCTCTAGCCAACCCTTCTGCCGCAGAGGGTGTGGTAACTCTCTCGAAGAGAGGCCGCCAAAGGCAACATCAACGCCTTGTGAAACAATTCGTAAAGGCCATGGAGTCAGTTGACGGGATCCGCTACAACGCGGATCTGAAGAACAAGAGAGGCAAACAGCCTCAACAACAGATGAACAGCGCCTCTTCCAAGTCGCCAACAATGGAATGGGTCCGTGTCAAACGGAATCGTTCGACACTGGAAGAACGTATCCACAAACGCCGCGCACTATCAGCGCAGGCGCGGGCTCAAGCCGAAGAAGCTCGTAGAAAGCTGTAGAAAGAGGTAGACAAGAAGCCGCCACCAACCCGCAAAGTTTGGAGGCCGAAGTCTGAAGCGGTGGTTCAGACTAAAAACCAGCAACTGCAGCCGTCAAAAGTGCAACTTCCGGTGAATCAATCCAAACCGCCGATGATTTCCACAACTGCTCCGGGAGATCCCGCAGGACCATCTCAGAAAAGGAAGTCGGTTTTGGAGCGCCTCGGTCCACTTCCCAAGGAGCGAGGCAAAGCTCCAGTTCAGGAACGTTTGGGCCCAATGAAGAAGCCCCAAACGATTCAACATGCTGGGGGTCGCCACAACCCTCAATATGACGAGGAAATCAGGGCAACTAAGCGCACTACGCTGCGTATTAAAGTTCAGGAGCCTGTTGAGAATTCACGCCCACAAAGGCGTGTGTCGAGACGCGTGACTCTTGAAAGCTCGAAGAAAGTAGTTCGCTCTCGGAAGGAAACGTTATCGTCTGATGATGATTGTGTTATACCTGAGAAATCGTGTCAACACACGATAGGTTGCTCCGACTTTCAAACGGACGAGCTGTACTATCGTGCTGAGGGTACGAGCAAAGCCAGAAAGAGAAGTCCTCGAAGGTTAGAAACTCAGTGCCCTTGTTCAAACCTCATTCGGGCGGTATTGTCGGAGTGCAACTGCACCAATACAGTCCCCGAAAGGGATTCGGTCTTCGAAAAGCTCAGTACTGAAACACCAAAGCCAAAGCTTAGGCATTTCCGACGAAGAAGAGCGGCGAAGACAGGGAATTTCTGAGGGTCACCACCAATATGACCAGCAAAGGGACATCAGCACGGGATAATTTCGAGTCGATTCTGAAGGCATCCCAGCGTATAACCCGTCTGCAGTCTGGAGCCATCAAACAAAAAACTTACGGTAGGGTTCGGACAAGGGTACCTTCAGAAGATGAAGAGTCGGACGCTGGCTCGGCGGTCGCATCTAACAACACAGTATCCAGCGAGGGGTAACCTCGTGAGGCACTTATGATAAGTGTAGAACAAGTGGCTAAGATGCTTGAAGAAGCCATGATTAAACAACAGGAGACCTTCAGGTTCGAAATGCAGATGGCCATGCAGAACATGAGAGAAATGCATGAGCAACAAATTCAGGCACTGATGAACCAACAAGGCGAACCAAGCCGCCATAACCAGGTCGTTCAGGAAGAGAAGCACACGGATACGGATGAAGCTCACAATGCCAATAATCCTCCCGTCAATGCAGGGGGTGGTAATGAGGATGCTAGTCGTAATGCCACACTTCCGCCTCAGAATCGTGCTAACGAAAACACAGGAGAAAGTCCGAATATCAAAAACCTCGAGAACAAGATCAATACGTTGATTTCTGCTCAAGAGGTGAAGAAAACAGGTATTCCTTGTCCATATCCAAGAGAATGGGAATCAATCCCATATCCGGCAAAGTTCAACTTAATCAACTTCATGTCGTTTGATGGGAATGGTTCACCCACTCAGCATGTGATTTATTTCAAATCACACCTGGGGGTAATCTCCAGCAATGAGCCTGTGATGGTGCGGTCATTCGTCGGCACTCTTCGCGGAGCCGCCTTCGATTGGTATCGCCGCCTCAAGCCAGGTAGCGTGAACAGCTGGGACGATATGGAGACCATGTTCCTCACCAATTTCTTCGACGACGACACCGAGATATCTATCGGATCATTACTCGATGAGAAGCAGAAGGACGGGGAGTTAGTCGACACCTTCGTCAAAAGGTTCCGGAACAAGGCGATGAACTGCCGGGACCCGATCACCGAGGAATTCATCCTCCAGACTTGCCACAACAACCTCGCACTGGACGTGTTGGAAGCAATGGGGACAACACCATCCAAGACATGGAAGGACAGCAGCAGCAAAGAGCGCCACAACAATCGCAGCCGCAATGGCAACAACGGTCTCAGAAGCAAAGAGCGGAGCCAAGATTTCCTAAGGTGTACTCCTTCAAAGATGACGAGGTGTCCGGCATCTTCAAGTACCTGTTGGAGAACAACAAAATCCAACTGCCGGCGATCGTGGATCAAGAGCGGGCTAGCAAAGTGACGGATCCGAAGTATTGCGCATACCATAGAGCGGTCCACCACCCTACGAAGTCATGCTTCCACCTCAAGGATAAGATCCAGGCATTAATTGATGTGGGCGTCATAACCCCGAAGCCTGCCAAGAATGTGGGAGCAAATGCAGTGTCAATCAGCTTTGGATCGGTGCCCACAACATGGTTCGAGCCGAAACGCGTCACCAAAGTGGGAATGAAGACGGTGAATGATGACCCACATGGACAGCGCCAAAAGGGACTTGTGCTACACACAGCCCCGAACGGCGAAATCCTCTGGGTTCATCCGGATCTCATTAGAGATGAGCAGTGGGCGACCTCCTCGAAAAGAAAGGGTAAAGGCAAGTCCTGCAATGGTACTTCCGCAATTTTCGAAGAAGATGGCGATGAAGCTCCTGTTTTCCCGCTTTCTGAAGAAGAACAAGAAGTTTTTTGCCACTAGAAGCGGAAACCAGTACCACTTCAACTATCCGTCACCTAGTGATCAGTTAGCTGAGCAGGGTGTGACTAAACAGGGACTAGCCAAAACTCTCACAGAGCTAGGGGTGATTACGGTTCCTAAACCGATTGAAGATGCTCGACGACAGCCGGCGGATAAACAAAAACCCCAGGAAGTACAGAATCCGAAGCAGTCTCGTTTCAGTCGTCCGATTGGAAGGGATAAACCGGAGAGTTCGAAAACTCCGCGCGTCTTCGATATTATGGCTCAATTAGCTAATATTCCAGCGCGGATAACGTTGTATGAGTTGCCGCGGTTGTCTAAGGAGACTAGGGAAGCCTTATGAGAAGCCTTGGGTGATTCTGAAGCATTCCTCACTCGGGTCAAGCCGGCACCTGAAGAGCTAGAATTGTCAATTCAACACTGCAACATAGCGGCTAAGAACCTTCCCTGCATCACCTTCACTAAAGAGGATATGCAGACGAAGAATTCAAGCCATGATCGGCCCCTATATTTCTTCGGATACATTGGCTCCAGCGAAGTCAACCGAATCTAAGTGGATCCAGGTTCCGCTGTGAGCATTATGTCGCTTCGCCTTATGCATAGTCTTGGCATTCCAGTCTGCAAATTGGCGTCTATAGGCACGGTCATTTACGGATTCAACACCAGCGGGTCAAGGCCTTTGGGAAAGATCCGGATAAAGTGCCAAATGGGTGATCTGAAGACGGAGGTCACGTGTTACGTGATTGATGCTGAGACATCATATAATTTACTACTGGGCCGGCCTTGGATCCATAGTAATGTTATAGTTCCCTCCACCCTACATCAGTGTCTGAAATATGTCGACACATGTGGAAGGGTCAGGACGGTGGTCGCAGATAAACAACCATTTAAAGGGTTTGAGAATTATTTCACTGATTCTCTCCTTTATGGTAACGAATCCAACACGGAACCATCGGTCCAGGGCACGGACAACGAAGAAGAAGCTGATTCCGAAGCCGGATTCGATTACAATGATGGTTTTGTTCTAAATGAAACGATGAACAATCATCAGATGGAGGTTGTAGCTGGCAACTTGCCGATATTGAAATAAAAGATGATTTAGAGTACTCGTTGTCTCTTGATGATGCGACAAAAGGACTACACGATAATCCTGATTTACATACGCCACTCCGATCATCTTTTGTAACAAAGAAACGCCTCCAGCATTCCTTCGGAACAACCCTGGTCGTGCCTGCCAAAACAATAGTCGAAAAAGAGGTGATTTACGGTAAAGGAGAGAATTTTCCATTACCAGATCATTTCCTAAGAGAAGACGAAGAGGAAGATAAACCTGGTCGACATTTATCTAAGTATAGTCTTAAAGCGCGCAAGCTCATGGAAAAACAGGGATATGATTTCACACTCGGAGAAGGCTTATACTTTGATCGAGGTTCCCGTATCCCAGCTAAAGCAGCATATGTGCCAAAAGGGAAACCGGATGATTATTACCGTCACAAAAGAGGCTTAGGCTATGTTTCCTCGTCTGATGATGAATGTGGTTTGCAAATTATCGATCAAATTGCTAACAAAACTAAGAACGGATACTCTTCTGATTCTTCAGGTGGGGATTCCGACGCAAGTTTGGGGGAGGTGTTCAAGAAACTGATGTCGCATATGACTACGGTCGATCCTGTGACGATAGAAGACGATGATCAAATGCCAACGTGGGAAGATCCATGGGTTCATCACCTAAACATGCAGTACAGCGATAGGTTCGAACAAAGAGAACCACCCACTGAAGATAAAATAGTCCAAGTTAACACGGGTGACGAGGCCAACCCAAAGCCCATATTCATCAGTGACAGCCTTCCCCCAAATGAGAAGGAGGAGTTAATTGCTCTCATCAGGGAGTATATTGACGTCTTCGCTTGGAACTATGAAGATATGCCAGGGCTCGACCCCAATGTGGCAATGCACCGCCTCGATATCAAGCCGGATGCCAAACCTGTCAAACAACAGCAAAGACGGTTTCGCCCGCAGATAATGGAAGCCATCGAGACAGAGGTCAAGAAATTAATCGAATCAGGATTTATCCGAGAGGAGCAACATCCAGACTGGCTAACCAATATTGTTCCAGTCATGAAGAAGAACGGGAAAATCAGGATCTGTATCGACTTCAGAGACCTGAACACGACATGTCCAAAAGACGACTTTCCTCTCCCGATCACGGATGTCATTATCGACAATACATGCGGATTAGAGAGAATGTCTTTTATGGATGGTTTCTCAGGATATAACCAAATCAAGATGCACCCAGATGACGAGAAGCATACAGCGTTCAGAACGCCCCTTGGTGTATTCTGCTACACGGTGATGCCATTCGGTCTAAAGAATGCAGGCGCCACATACCAACGAGCGATGACTAAGATTTTCCAAGAACATCTCAGGAAGACGGTCGAATGCTACGTTGATGATTTGGTTGTGAAAAGCCGTAATAAAGAAGATTACATCAAGGACTTCAAGACGATGTTCGATCTTATGCTGAGTCATCAATTGAAGATGAACCTCACTAAATCCTTCCTTGGAATGTCCAGCGGAAAATTCCTTGGATTCGTCGTCACCACTAAAGGTATACATATCGACCCTGATAAGGTGAAGGCGATACATGAACTGCAACCCCCTAGAAATCTAAGAGAGCTCAGAGGATTACAAGGGCGGTTAGCTTACATTCGGCGGTTCATCTCAAATCTTTCTGGGAAGTGCCAACCATTCTCCAAACTAAAAAGCATTCGAAGATATCAAAACCTATCTGACGAATCCTTCTGTTCTCGTTGCACCAAAATCAGGTAAACCGTTCTTGATTTACCTCAAGGCGATGAACCACTCGATAAGTGTTTTACTAGCACAAGACGATGATAATGGTCACGAACAGGCAGTCTATTACCTAAGTCGGACCTTGATTGGCGCCGAGTCTCGATATCCGATGATTGAGAAAGAATGCCTCGCATTAGTATTCGCAATGCAAAAGATGCGGCATTACTTGGTTGGACAGACGATTTACGTCATTTCCAATATTAGTCAACAGATACGGCAGAAGTATATGATGACTTGCCGGACGAAACCCACGAAGTTAACACTACATCTCACCAACAAGTGTGGCAATTATACTTTGATGGTGCTTCAAGAGCAGTTAATAGGGCAGTCACCCCCGGATGTCCCAAAGTCTCCTCTGGAGTTGGAGTGGTCATAATTTCCTCGGGGAAGCATGTTGTAGGCATATAAATTTGCTTATAGGTCCCTTAGCATAGCTCGACACAAATCGACGAACCAATGAGGCGACGAGGTTGACGAATCGCACGTAAGCAACGGAATACATCCATTCGAGCGTGGAATCAAGCCAACGGTTCGGGGAATCAACGAGTCATTCAAACAAGAGCGGACTCGGACGAATCACGATCGAATCAAGATCGGTTTCGGACTCGAACTCAGAAGTGGATTTACTGCCAAATCAGGATTCGGATCGATTGCCAAATCAGGTCAACAAATCGAGTCCAGATAAGTCAACCGAAAAAACGGATACAATGGACAAAACGACGGAACCCAAACACCCTGAGGGGCTCGGCCGAAACTGAGCCACTTCAGGGTGGCTCGGCCCAAGCCGAGCCACCCTGAGGTGGCTCTGGGTGGCCGGATGCCACCCAGTGTGGCCCTCGGCCAAGGTCGATGGCCACCCCAAGGTAGGCTTCGGCCATAGCCGAGCCACCTAGGCGCGCTGGTTTGCCCGACCACTTGTTGGCGATGCCACCTCAGCCCAGAAATCTGTGCCTGCCTCGGGCACAGTATCTGGTCTTGCTGCTGTGCCTATAATTAGGCCATGGATGTTTCATTTGAAAAGGCTTGCGAACTTTGAGAGCGTACTCTGCCCCGCAATTGAAGACGCGAGCTCAGAGGAGTTTCGAAGACTGAGAGGGACTTGCAAGATTCAGATCCTGCATTCTCGGCCGAATGAGTTCACGGTCACAAAAGGCAGCGAGTTTCGATTGAGACGCGACTAAATAATCGGATCGAGATCTACACGAGATCACACTCCGGATCAAAGCTTGGCCTTTGATCCCGAGAATTAAAGGCTACTATTTCCTTGGTGAATTAGTACCCTACGGCTATTATTTCCTTTGTGAAATAATACCCGTCGAATCGTGTAGATCCGACCGGATCTAGATCGTGCGGTGGTCCACGGATTAACCCCGGCGTCGGCAAAGAACCCACACAAGCAAGAGACCGCAAATCAGGATCTTGCGATTTGTTCTAAAGGAAAGTTGTAAAAGGAAAGTTGTAATTTTTTCTCTTTTCTTTGATTTCGTTGTAACTGGATCTAAAAAAGACCGGATCTTTTGTAACCGAAAAACAGTTATTCAAGACAACAATGAATTCAATGAAGGCAATTTTCACCGCGAACAATCTGGCGACCACAGTGGGAGCCACCGATCTCGCTGCCGAGATCGTCACGTCGCCGCCGCGGATTCCGATCCCGGTCGAGGAGGAGGTCGAGGATGAATTCGACCAGGCCAAGTTCGAGGAGTACCTTTCATCCTCGTCCAGATCTACCTCCCCCTTTGAAGAAGTCCAGAATACTAATGACGCTCTCACCCCAGCTGACGCCAAAGTTGCGTCAGGTGAAGTTCCACCGACCTCCAACGAGGTCAAACCTATTCTTGTCAACGCTTCTACTTATGAGGGCGTTGTGACTCTCTCAAAGAGAGCCTGCCAGAGGCGACGTCAGCGCCTTGCGCGACAACTCGCTAAGGCGATGGAATCTACGGACGGGGTCCGCTACAACGCGGATCTGAAGAATAGGAGAGGCAAACAGCCTCAACAACTGAAGAATGGCGGTTCCTCCAAGCCGCCGACGAACGAATGGATCCGGGTCAAACGGAACCGTTCGACACTCGAAGAGCGGATTCACAAACGCCGCGCATTGCTTGCACAAGCAAAAATCCTTGTGCAGAAGGCCGAGGAATTGAAGAAAGGAAGAGTGGCCAAGAAGCCGCCATCAACCCACCAAGTGTGGAGGCCGAAGCAGCCTCCAACCAAAGTTCAACCCCCGGCGAAACAACCCATATCGCCGATAATTCCAGCAACTACTCCGGGAGATCACGCAGAATCATCCCGAAAGAAGAAGCCAGTTTTGGAGCG
>NC_033799.1:66439664-66458846 GCF_001876935.1 Asparagus officinalis | reverse complement strand
GTTTCGAGGCGCGTGACTTTTGAAAGCCCTAAGAAGGCAATTCCCCCTCAGAAGGAAACATTATCGTCTGATGACGATGATGTTATACCTGAGAAGTCGTGCCAACACACGATGGGTTACTCCGATCGTCAAGCAGACGAGTTGTACTATCGTGCTGGGGGTACGAATAAAACCAGGAAAAGGAGTCCCCAAAAACAGGAAACTCAGTGCCCCTGTTCCAAACTCATTCGGGCAGTATTGTCTGAATGCAGCTGCATCAAGGCGGTCCCCGAACGAGTTTCAGTTTTCGAAAGGTTCAGTACCGAAACGCCGAAGACAAGGCCTAGGCGTTTTCAATGAAGAAGAACGGTGGTTGAAGAGGGAGAATTTCCGAGGGTCACCACCAATATGACCAGCAGAGGGACTGGACGTGTTGGAAGCAATGGGGACAGCACCGTCCAAGACATGGAAGGATCTGAAGGTCCGAGGAGAGCACGCTGAACGATTCATCAGAAGAAAGAAGGTGGAGAGAGGCCAACAGGCGAATAATGCTCCGCAACAGAATTTCATCCCACGGGGGAAAGGTAAGGCACATGCTAATGCAGTTGATGCTAACCAAACCTTTCAATTGAAACCTCAGCAACAACAACAGCGGCAACATCAACGAGCGCCCTAACAATCGCAGTCACAATGGCAACAACGGCCTCAGAAGCAGAAGTCTTCAGAACCAAGATTTCCCAAAGTGTACTCCTTCAAAGATGACGAAGTTCCCGGCATTTTTAAATACTTGTTGGAGAACAACAAAATTTAGCTGTCGGCGATTGTGGATCAAGAAGGGGCTAACAAAGTGACGGATCCGAGGTATTGTGCATACCACAGAGCGGAGTGAGCAGGGGGTGAATAAACGGGGACCAGCCAAAACTCTCACAGAGATGGGGGTGATCACAAGTCCTATACCGGGCAAAGAGGCTCGACGACAGTCGGTGAATAAACCGAAAGAGAAAAATCCCCAAGAAGTTCAGAATCCGAAGCAGTCTCGTTTCAGTCGCCCGATTGGAAAAGACAAACCGGAAAGCTCGAAGACTCCGCAAGCCTTCGATATAATGGCTCAACTAGCCAACATTCCAGCACGGATAACACTATATGAATTGCTGCGGCTGTCCAAGGAAACCAGCGAGGCTTTGCAAGAGGCTTTGGCCAACTCAGAAGTGTTCCTGACTCAAGTCAAGCCAGTACCTAAACAGCCGGAACTGCTGAATCAACATTGCAACATAGCTACTAAAAACCTTCCCTGCACTACCTTCACCAAAGAGGACATGCAGACGAAGAATTTGAACCACGATCGACCGCTATATTTTATCGGATACATTAGCTCCAGCGAAGTCAACCGAATCCAAGTGGATCCGAGTTCCGCTGTGAGTATTATGCCGCTTCGCCTTATGCATAGCCTTGGCATTCCAGTCAGTAAATTGGCATCTACGGGCACAGTCATTTACGGATTCAACACCAGCGGGTCAAGGCCTTTGGGAAAGATCCGGATAAAGTGCCAAATGGGCGATCTGAAGACGGAAGTCACGTGTTATGTGATTGATGCTGAGACATCATATAACTTACTACTGGGTCGGCCTTGGATCCATAGTAATGTTATAGTTCCCTCCACCCTACTATGAGAATTATTTCACCGATTCTCTCCTTTATGGTAACGAATCCGATACTGAACCATCGGCCCAGGGCACAGACAGCGGAGAAGAAGCTGATTCTGAAGCCGGATTCGATTATGATGGTGGTTTTGTTTTAAATGACATTGTACCCTTTGTAATCAATCTTGACGATGAACAATTGGCAGAGGGCAGTTGTAACTGGCAACTTGCTAATAATAAAATAAATAACGATTTGGAGTACTCCCTGTCTCTTAATGATGTGATAATAGAATTGTATAATAATCCTGATTTGTATATGCTGCTTCGGTCATCTTATGTAACAAAGTTACGCCTCCAGCATTCTTTCGGAACAACCATGGTCATCCCGAACAAAGTAAGAGGTGCTAAAGAAGTGATTTACGGTAAAGGAAAAAGCTCTCCGTTACCAGATCATTTCCTAAGTGAAGATGAAGATGATGACAAATCTGGTCGGCATTTATCTAAGTATAGTCCGGAAGCGCGCAAGCTCATGGAAAAGCAGGGGTACGATTTCACACTCAGAGAAGGTTTATACTTCGATCGAGGTCCTCGTACTCCAGCCAAAGCGGTATATGTACCAAAAGGGAGACCAGAGGATTATTATAAATATGGGCGAGGCTTAGGCTATGTTTCCTCATCCGATGATGAATGTGGTTGGTAAATTATCGATCAAATTGCTAACAAAACTAAGAAAGGATGCTCTTCAGATTCTTCAGCCGAGGATTCCGACACAAGTTTAGGGGAGGCATTCAAAGTCCTAATGGTAAATATGGCTACAGCTGATCCGTCTACGATGGAGGACGATGATCAAATGCCAACATGAGAAGACCCGTGGGTTCATCATCTGAATATGCAGTATGGTGACAGGTTCGAACAGAGAGAACCCCCCACTGAGGATAAAATAATCCAAGTTAACATGGGCGATGAGGCCAACCCAAAGCCGATATTCATCAGCGATAGTCTTCCCCCAAATGAGAAGGAGGAGTTAATTGCTCTCATCAGGGAGTATATTGACGTCTTTGCTTGGAACTACGAGGATATGCCAGGGCTCGACCCCAATGTGGCAACGCACCGCCTCGATATCAAGCCGGATGCCAAACCTGTCAAGCAACAGCAAAGACGGTTTTGTCCGCAGGTTATGGAAGCCATTGAGGCAGAGGTTAAGAAATTGATCGAATCAGGATTTATCCGGGAGGAGCAACATCGGAGCAACATCCAGATTGGCTAGCCCATATCGTTCCAGTCATGAAGAAGAACGGTAAAATCAGGATTTTCATTGACTTCAGGGACCTGAATACGGCATGTCCAAAAGACGACTTTCCTCTCCCGATCACGGATGTCATTATCGACAATACGTGCGGATTTGAGAGAATGTCTTTCATGGATGGGTTTTCAGGATATAACCAAATCAAGATGAACCCAGATGACGAGAAGCATACAGCGTTCAAAATGCCCCTTGGTGTATTCTGCTACACGGTGATGCCATTCGGTCTAAAGAATGCAGGCGCCACATACCAACGAGCAATGACTAAGATTTTCCAAGAACATCTCAGGAAAACAGTTGAATGCTACGTTGACGATTTGGTTGTAAAAAGCCGCAACAAAGAAGATCACATCAAGGACCAAAGTAAAGGCGATACATGAACTGCAACCTCCTAGAAATCTAAGAGAGCTCAGAGGATTGCAAGGGCGGCTAGCTTACATCCGACGGTTCATTTCGAACCTTTCTGGGAAATGCCAGCCATTTTCTAAGCTAAACAAGAAAGGGGTGTCATTCATTTGGGACGATGCCTGCCAAAAAGCATTCGAAGATATCAAAACGTATCTAACAAATCCTCATGTTCTCGTTGCACCGAAATCAGGTAAACCGTTCTTGATTTACATCAAGGCGATGAGCCATTTGATAAGTGCTTTACTAGCACAAGACGATGATAACGGTCACGAACAGGCAGTTTATTACCTAAGTCGGACCTTGATAGGCGCCGAGTCTCGATATCCGATGATCGAGAAAGAGCGCCTCGCATTGGTATTCGCGATGCAAAAGATGCGGCATTACTTGGTTGGACAGACGATTTACATCATTTCCAATGTTAACCCAGTACGAGTGTTTATGACGCAACCGGCCTCTATGAATTGGCGGTTAGCGAAATGGGCCCTTCTTTTGTCCCAATATAATTTGCACTTCAAACAACAAAAGTCGATCAAAGGACAAGCGATTTGTGATCTTCTGGCGGCAAACCCGACCACAGATACAGCAGAAGTATACGATGACTTGCCGGATGAAACCCACGAGGTTAACACGATGTCGCACCAACAAGTGTGGCAATTATATTTTGATGGTGCTTCGAGGGCAGTTAATAGAGTAATAACCCCAGGTGGTTCTATAGTTTCTTCCGGGGTTGGGGTTGTCTTAATCTCCCCGGGAAAGCATGTGATGCCTCGAGATTATTCATTGACTAGTCCGTTCTCCAATAACGTAGCCGAATACAACGCTCTTCTCATTGGACCCAGTTTCGCTAAGGAACTGGGGGTCGAATATCTCGAAGCCTTTGGGGATTCTCAATTGATAGTCAACCAAGTCCGTGGAGAATATGAAGTCAGGAACCAAGACCTGATCCCATACCACCAGGAGGCCATCAAGATGGCAGAATCTTTTGAAGAATTCTTCATTGAATATATCCCCCGTCTCCAGAACGCTTATGCGGATGCACTGGCAGCACTAGCAGTATCACTTGCGCAGCCTCCTGAAACTGAGCTGTTAGTCACAGTAAGGACGCATCAACTCTGCATACCCATATACGATATGGATATTGAAGAGGAAGACGATGGAAACATAAACGCCAAAGAGGTGAATTCAACTCAAATTGGGTCTGAGTCCCGAGATTGGCGTTTTCCCATCATTGACTACGTCCAGTATGGTATTTTTCCAGAGGATGTAAAAGAAAGAGAATCAATCCGCCGAAGAGCACCAAGATTCTTCTATAATGCCGAGATCCATACGTTATACCGTAGAGGGTACGATGGTTTATTACTCCGATGTCTTTCGAACAAAGAAGCAGAAGAAGTTCTTAAGGAAGCACATGAAGGAGAATGTGGTGCGCATCAGCCTGGTCCCAAACTGTATGATCGCATCAGGAGAATGGGATATTTCTGGCCAACGATGGTTCGAGATGTAATTGAACACGCACGAGAATGCCACGCTTGTCAGATACATGCAAATTATATGCATCAACCGCCAGAGCAGTTGCACACGTCAATCACGTCTTGGCCGTTCGAGACATGGGGTATGGACATTGTCGGTCCTATTTTTCCCCCTTCAGTCAAAGGCGATCGATTCATCCTCGCAATTACAGATTATTTCTCAAAGTGGGCTGAAGCAATTCCGCTCAGAGAAGTGAAGACGAACAACGTCGTCAATTTCATCAAGCATCATGTCATATACCGACACGGCGTGCCAAGACGGATCATCCATGACAACGGTCCGCAGTTCATAAGTAACGCCTTCATCAGGTTCTGTGACAAGTTCAAGATCGAAGATGTTTCATCGACAGCTTATTATCGCGCCGCAAACGGACTAGCTGAGGCTTTCAACAAGACGATCATTAAGATTCTGTCAAAACTCGTGAAGACCAATAAACGAGACTGGGATGATAAACTCGGTGAAGCACTCTGGGCTTATCGCACCACCATACGCACACCTACAGGAGCCACCCCGTATTCATTAGTATACGGATGTGAAGCTGTGCTACCATTGGAGATTCAAATCCCATCCCTTCGGATCGCTCTCGCAACTGAGATGACGACAGAAGAACACCATCAGAAACGTCTCGAAGAACTCGAGAGGTTGGATGAAAAGCGCTTGGAGGCTCAACAACAAATTGAGTTATATCAAGCCAGAATATCCAGGGCTTTTAACAAAAGAGTCCGACAGAGAAGCTTCAAGGAAGGAGATCTGGTCCTCGCTGCTCGCCGACCGATAATCCTCAATTCCAAGAAGAAAGGTAAATTCGAACCCAAGTGGGAAGGACCGTTTGTAATAGACACAGTCTATTCAAACGGCGCATATCGCCTGATTACTCAGGAAGGTACCAGGCAATTAATGCCAATAAATGGGAAGTTCCTGAAAAAGTACTATCCCTAGTACATTCAGGATAACCCATTCGCCGGGAAGTTCCTTGAAGAATATTACACTTAATATTCTAGAGGATAACCCAAAATATTTGTCACCACCAAAATCCCTCACTGATCAATTTCAATTGACAGTGGGTCCACTAAAAATGTCTTTCTGGCCCTCTTGACTCTTTCCATGAACAAGAGGTCCACTTTCGTTTCGGAGTCTCCTTTCGATAAATGAAAGAATTCCCTCCTTCTTCTCCTTGGGAAGTTGAAATTTCGCTTCGATAAACGAAGAATTCATCTTTCGATCAGATAACCAATCCTATAAAAGGTAAGTTTATCTAGATCTTCCAGATTCTCGGAGTGGACACCCCACTTCTAGTTTCTTTTACGCTGGAAATAGAATATAAAATTCTTCCTTTCCAGAATCAAGGAACAGAATATAAAATTCTTCCTTCCTTGTTTTCGGGTTCGCCTTCACCCTAAAAGAAGACCGGGAAATAGAATATAAAATTCTTCCTTTCCCACACTGATCTTTCCAAAATTTGTTAATTTAGGATTCATCCTAGGAATTTTATCCTGAATCCTAAGCAGGGATAAGTCTGCGCCTAACACGCGCTGCCGGATTAGTCTTTTTCCGTAGAAAAAGACACCAGAGTTCGATTCTGGGGTATTTTATCCTGAAACCTAAGCAAGGATAAGTCGATGTTTAACTCGCGCCGCCGGTTAGTTCTTAACCGTTAAAAAGAACACCCGTTCACATATTCAACATTGTGACAGGTTGTTATTAATAACACCAGAATCCATGCCTTACTCGCATGGGGAATTTCATCCCGAATCCTAAGAAAGGATATGCCGACGCCTAACACGCGTCGCCGGTTTAGTCTTTTTCCGAACAAAAAGACACCAGAGTCCGATTCTGGGGTATTTTATCCCGAAGCCTAAGTAGGGATAAAGTCAACACCTAACACGTGTTGCCGGGTAGCCTATTCCCGTAACAATGGCGAAGTCTATGTATTCGACATCATAGCACGAAGTCTAAGGGAGTTCATTCCCTTAGCACAACGTTACATGCGGAACGGATTCCGATAATCCGCATGCTAGCCCGACTCAAACGGTAGTCGGTAAAGGCTAATCAAATCCGTTAAGGGCTGGGGGTTAGCCAAAAATCCTAAAGTCAACACCTAACACGTGTCGCCGGGTAGCCTATTCCCGTAACAATGGCGAAGTCTACATATTCGAAGTTGTAGCATCAAGTCTAAGGGAGTTCATTCCTTTAGCACAACGTGACATGCGGAACGGATTTAGATAATCCGCATGCTAGCCCGACTCAAACGGTAGTCGGTAAAGGCTAATCAAACACGTTAAAGGCTGGGGGTTAGCCAAAAATCCTAAAGTCAACACCTAACACGTGTCGCCGGGTAGCCTATTCCCGTGACAAATAGGTAAAGTCTATGTATTCAATATCATAGCACAAAGTCTCAGAGAATTCACTCTCTTAGCACAACGTTACATGCGGAACGGATTTAGACAATCCGCATGCTAGCCCGATTCAAACGGTAGTCGGTAAAGGCTAATCAAATCCGTTGATGGCTGAGGGTTTGCCAAAAATCCTAAAAGTATTATGGTCAATCATTTCAAACGGAATGAGGAATCATAATAAAGATAAAGATAAAAACCAGTTCCACTAAGAAAATCAAAAGTCAGAGTATTCAGCAAATAAAATCATACATCAAGAACATGGCCAAAAATCTGCTGATTAAGCCTAGACAGCTTCTCATCATAAGCTTGTCTCAGCTCAGCTCTGATAGACTCCTCGTTGGTGGCTAAAGTCTTCGCAGCCACCTCCTCCGTCTCGGTCAACTTCTGCTTCAAGGACTTCAGCTCATCTGATAAAGCGGTGTGTGCCTGTTGATCCTGTGTCTTCGTCATCTGAAGAATACCAAAAGTCTCCTCTTTTTCACGGAGTGCTCTTCTGAGCTGGTCTATCTCGGTCGCACAGGAGGCAAGAGAAGAGTCAAGCTCGGTGAGTGAAGATGATTTAGCAGCAAGGTGGGCCTCAGCTCGGTCCACTCGATCCCGCTGCACCTGAATGTCTAACTCAGCAAGAAACATAGCATCGCGCCGTGTCTGTAAGTGAGTATCCAACTCAGCAGCAATGAATGAAGAGGCACCTGCATCCCGGAGCTCACAAAACATCTGAAGCTCGTGCTCTAGACAATCAAGGTCATCAACTATAGCCTTCGCCAGATCCGGGTATCCTGCATCCCTTATTGAATTTATCTTAGGATCAAGGAATGGCTTAAACTAAAAGTTTGCCAATCATAGCATTCACAAAGGAGAAGAAGGAACGGATCTCTATACAGATGACAATCTTCTCTGGGTCGCTGTCTGATAACAACTCCTTCACAAGGACGTGAAGCCGAGAAGAAAGCCCTACACAAAAAGGAGAAATCCGTCAAAAGCCTTGATGAAGAAATGAATGACATTCCTCAGTTGCTCAAGTTATACCTTCTTCCCCTTGAATCACTGGGGGTGGTGGAGGTGTAACGGCTGGGGGTGTATCAACTGGTGTAGTTGGTCCCACAGCCGGCTCAACAGGCTCAGCCCCGACAAAAGCTCCTGTCAAATACAAAATAGAATTCTCAGATGCATCATATTATAGTTGCATTAGTCAAAAATTGACTGGTCCTATAATTAACTTGAGAAGAGCTACGTACCTTCAGAAAAACCATCCTCGGGATTCTTAGGGAGCGTAGACTCAGGAAATACATCTCCATGCAACTGGATCAATCTGAGGAGAACCATACACGAAATGGAGCATCGGAGTGGCCACAAGCAAGCCTTCCTCGTCAAAATCATCAGTCGAGAAATCTGACACAAGAGAATATAAGTACGAAAGGAGAATAAAGAGACTACGACCAATAGAAATGAGTTACCTCTTATGGGTGCGTCAGCCTCTCTATTCCCAAAGTCCACGTTTGCCTCCTGCGAATTATCTAAAAGAGCAAGAAGTATAGAGACAATTAGGGAATGCACAAATTCCAAATCATTCAACTCCTTTGTGTATTGTTAATGGTAGTTGTACCTGGATTCATCGAACCGGGTCCTACATTGACGGTCTCCCTAATGTCACCAGCTTCTGCAGGCCTTTCTACCTGGTGCGGTGAGTCGGGCTCACCAGAAGATATAGAATCGTGAAAAACAGGATCAGGACTCATCTCGCTCTCCCCACGCACTCCTATATAGAAATGGAAAAGCGTGAGTCAAAGTTCTGAATGATCAAGAGGCTAGTATATAGGATAGATGTTACCTCCATCACTAGCAGGGTCGTCACCGGCTAAATCCATATCCGATGCTCGTGAAACTGGTGGGCCTCAACTCGGTCCACTCGATCCCGCTGCACTTGAATGTCTAGCTCAGCAAGAAACCTAGCATCGCGCCATGTCTGTAAGTGAGTATCCAACTCGGCAGCGATGAATGAAGAGGCACCTGCATCCCAGAGCTCACGAAACATCTGAAGCTCACGCTCTAGGCAGACAAGATCATCAACAATAGACTTTGCCAGATCGGGGTACCCTGCATCCCTTATTAAATTTATCTTAAGATCAAGGAATGGCTTGAACTGATGAAGGGAAAGTCCGCCGTGGAAGAGCTTGTCAATCATAGCATTCAAAAAGGAGAAGAAGGAGCGGATCTCTATACAGATAATAATCTTCTCTGGGTCGTTGTCTGATAACAACTCCTTCACAAGGACGTGAAGCCGAGAAGAAAGCCCTACACAAAAAGGAGAAATCCGTCAAAAGCCTTGATGAAGAAATAAATAACATTTCTCAGTAGCTCAATTTATACCTTCTTCCCCTTGAGTCACTGGGGGTAGTGGAGGTGTAACGGCTGGGGGGGTATCAACTGGTGTAGTTGGTCCCATAGCCGGCTCAACAGGATCAGTCTCGACAAAAGCTCCTGTCAAATACAAAATAGAATTCTCAGATGCATCATATTATAGTTGCATTAGTCAAAAATTGACTGGCCCTATAATTAACTTGAGAAGAGCTACGTACCTTCAGAAAAACCATCCTCGGGATTCTTAGGGAGCGCAGACTCAGGAAATACATCTCCAGGCAACTGGTCATCAATTTGAGGAGAACCATTAAGTACGAAAGGAGAATAAAGAGACTACAACCAATAGAAATGAGTTACCTCTTATAAGTGTGTCAGCCTCTTTATTCCCAAGATCCACGTTTGTCTCCTGCAAGTTATCTAAAAGAGCGAGAAGCATAGATACAATCAGGGAATGCACAAATTCTGAATCATTCGACTCCTTTGTGTGCTATCTAAAAGATATATTGTTGATGGTAGATGTACCTGGATTCATCGAACCGGGTCCTACATCGACGGTCTCCCTAATGTCACCAGCTTCTGCAGGCCTTTCTACCTGGTGCGGTGAGTCGGGCTCACCAGAAGATGTAGAATCGTGAAAAACAGGATCATGACTCATCTCGCTCTCCCCACGCTCTCCTATATAGAGATGAGAAAGCATGAGTCAAAGTTCTGAATGATCAAGAGGTTGGTCTATAGGGTAGATGTTACCTCCATCACTAGCAGGATCGTCACTGGCCAAATCCATATCAGATGCTCGCGAAACTGCACGCGGCTTGCGGGCTAATCTCTTCCGCCTAGCAGCAGGGACAATAATCGAAGGTCTCGCCTGGGGAGAAGGACGGAACTCTTCATCTTGGTCAGCTGTGGTCCCTGAAACATCAAACCATTGTCAGGCTTAATAATTCTGGAAGATAAGAGGAAAGAGTAAGAAACTGACCTTGTTCAGAACAGTCCTCGTGATCTTCAAGATCTCCGCCTGAAGCTTCGTCAGCAGAATGAAAGATCTTCTTTCCCTCTTTGTCAATCCGACGAGTCTTGTGCCGTGCCCTTTGTGATCGAGCATTTTCCCAAATCATACGAGAATCAGTCTGAGAAGCCTCCTCAGCCTCTAGCTCTGCAATCGGCTTCACGGGGACAGTTTTATTAGCTGCTAACAACCACTTGCAGCTTAAGAAGGTGAGGTTCAACTGCCGCTCAGTACTCGGGAGACTGAACTTAGCACCAGTACAGCCCGTCGCGGTCCACAACCATGCACGAAGACCGTCCACCAAACCGCCGTGGGTCTGAAGCTGCTGACGTGGATTCCCGACATAAAGCTGATCATAGCCAAACTGGCGAGCGAATCGGCAGGGTAGATATGGCTCTATGAAACACTGATTCCCTACCCGGAAAGTCAGATACCCCGGCCGGATGTTCACCAGCCAGTTAAAGCAGCCGCTGTCCAAATGAGTCCGATACTCCCTCGGCCTCTCCTCATCAATCAGACACTCGCCGTATCGGCCGAAGAACTGTGGAAAACAAGCAGAAAACACCCAACACTTGTGGATCTGTAGCTGCTGTCTGACGTCAGGGAATCCTCGCCCCTCCCACTTGCCATTCTCAAACAGCTGTAGTAGGGGAGCGGAGGGGTCTGTGGCATATGGTACTGACATCATATCGGAACGATGAAGGACGAACCAAGCCATCAAATAAGTGTACGGAAGCTCCACCTTAATAGTAGGAATCTGAGCCGGTGATTCACTTTCCTTCCGTGTAAAAGCACTAGAAATCTGTCGATTTAGTTGTAACCGGATCTATAAAAGACCGGATCTTTGTAATCCAAGATGACAATTATTTCAATGAAGAAAACAGTTTTCCCCGCGAACAGATATCACTAGGCTGATATGGGACCACGCATTTCTTTAACCAGATAGCGAGGTAACCGGCGAGAAGGGTCATCGGTCGGATCGGCGCGGTCGCATGCCACAAAAATGTCTTAAACTTGGTCCCTGTAGGAAAACCACCCTCAGGACTGCTAATGGTATAGGAATGAGCATCAACCTTCTTCAGTAGACTATTAACCCCTGAAGGAGTGAGTGGTGCCAGCTCACAAATAGCCTCGCCAGAATTGCTCTCCAGATTTCTGAACAAGTAAGACGCAAACTGTTTCTGGCTCACATAGGATTTAGCCCTCTTCGCTAAGGGTTCAGACTACACCAAAGCGATATGATAATGACATGTGAGATCCTATAAAGTCTCGTAACGGTCGAGCATGCGATCCTTCAGCTGACTTAATTCTTGGTTGGAGGGAAAATATTCCTGATATAGCATCTGTCCCATGGGCAAACCAGAAATCCTGTGCATCTCATGGAAGGCCAAACCCAATTCCCCTTGCCGGGTCAGAAAAGTATTCGAATCCGGGTTATAAAGCTCGCACAAAGCGAAGAAATGCTTCGTGCTAACAGGCAAACCATACATGGTGGCACGAACGGCTGCATACAGACCACAAGCGTGCAACTCCTCGCTCCACCGGCTCAAGACGTACTTCGTCATGCGAGTCCACCAGAGCTTGTCCAAAGAATGGACCCAACCATGGAACCTGTGGCGTGTCGCAGGCATCTCCCGTCCTAAAACAGCAAGGCGATTCTTCAAAGTAGAAGCGGCGGTAAGAAGCTCGTTACGTGGCGGTGCATCTAATCCCAATACCCCAGGATGCAATCCAGTGATGTGACTCCTGCTCGAACCAGGAGCTGCCTGATGAGTGATGTATCCGCAGTGAACGCTCTCATGCTCCTCTGTCAAGCGCCACGACATCTCCCGTGTCACAGCCTGACGCCGGAGCTCAGTCAACGAACGATGCCGAGGAATCTTCGGCAAATATATGAAACCATTGCCAGTCTTATGAAGCCACTGCTCAGCATCAATAAATACGGCATCCGGATCCCTGGCAGAATCGCCAAATAAAAAGTCAGTCTTCTTGAGAGGTTGAATTGAACTGGCATCCTTCACGAGGGGCGCATCCGTAATTAACTGGCGAAGAGCTCGATATCCACCTTCCTTCACCACTTGGGCAACCACTGTCGACGTGCCCGAAGCAAACCGAGGAGTGACTGGGATAGGGGAGAAATCGTCGGAAGTCGAATAGTACTCGCCACGACGCCCGTACACTGCGTGAGAGGAGAACGCCCCAGAAGGATACTCCACTGGAAGCAAAAAGTTAAATAGTTATTAGTCTCAATCATAAAAGGAAGTTGAACTCATCCTACGAATGGGTAAGATAGAGTCACTGCCTTATAAAGGGTGAGACGATTTGGCCACATTATGCCTTTATAAGATAAGATATATCGACTATATATCCCTGCCTTATAAGGCACAATGCAGCGTCAAAACGCCCCCTTTATTAATTTTGATATATGGTTTTGACCAAGCAAAACATATCTTTAAAGCGTCGATCCTCGCCAAGGAGAATCAAGGCTCTTCTCGATTGCCTCACCAAGGAGAACAAAATGGGGTGAAAAGGACCAATTTGCAAATTTCCAAGAAAAAATAGACTAATTTGTAAATTTCCAAAAATAGCTCACCAGCATAAGAAGGAGGCGCACCATCAGCCGACGCGGTAGAGGATTGACCCCTCACAGTACGAGACATAGAGACCTGCAAAATAAGTTAAGGGATCAGATCTAGAAAAAAAGTTCATCTTTTTGCAATTCTCCCCCCTGAAAGGTGAGCTCGAGGCGCCAAATCTTAATCCTAACCCTCGCATGCGACCCCACAAATGCATAAATTAAATTAAGCATAAAATATGTTAAATTGGTTGAGGATTTACCTGAGGAAAAGCTCGTGGATCTAATAAAAATCAAATCTTGAAAGAGACTCAGACCACGCGCTCGAGGGGCCTGAGAGAAATTCTAAATATGGAAGTTTTGAGAGATTTCTCAGTCAAAGATCCAAAGGAAGCCCAGATCTAATGCAACTATGAAATTTTGAGGGAGAACGGATGCTCGAAGGAAGAGAAAAAATGAAAAAAGGGAGAGAGGGGGGGCCGGCCCTAATGAGAGGAAAAAATCCTCTTTTATAATGTTGAACCAAGACCAAGTTGAACCGGACCAGACCAAGTTGAACCGGACCAGACCGGGTTTGAACCAGAATTCAAATTGAAGCTGAATCAAGCATAGAAACAACTTCAAATCAACCGAGGGTTCAGTCCTTGGTTTATCCTTGCCTCTCCCACATATTCGGAAGGATCAGAAAATTTTTTGAGCCAAATTACTGCCTTTTTCGGCTCATTATCAAGCCGATTCAGCTCATTCGGGCACAGAAATTACTCCAATAAGGTATATGAGTATAAACTATTCCCTATTTTTGGTTGAGAAGTTCCTGGAGAATACTTTTTTTAAATATTCTTAAGGATAACTCAACAACACTACGCCGGACAACGCGTCGCAAATAAAAACTCAACGCCAACAATCGATGGTCATCAGCTAAAGATTAGAAAATCAGGAATCGACTTCAAGTTTAAAATTCCGACAACGGTCAGACAATAAATGCAGCACCGGAACTCTTACAGACATTCGACAAAGCACCGAATAGCCTAGAAGATTGAAGGAATCAAGAACAGAAGCCATTCCAAGGTCCCGTTACACCGACTGAAGGTTGGGACAATCATATCCAAAGTATTCCAGACTCTTCTATAAAAGAACGAGGCTGAAATACCTTGGAGGGGGTATCTATAGGCGTATAAAATTGCTTATAGGTCCCTTAGCATAGCTCGGCACAAACCGACGAACCAACGAGGCGACGAGGTTGGGCTCGGCCAAAGCCAAGCCACCCCAGGGTGGCTCGGCATGAGCCGAGCCACCCAGGGGTGGCCGGCCACTTGTGGCCGAGCCACCTCAGCCCAGATCTGGGCCTGGGCACAGATCTGGGTGCCTATAAATAGGCCATGGGATGTTCATTTGAAAAGGTTGGAACTTTGAGAGCCGTTGCTCTGCCGAATTGAAGACCGAGCTCAGAGTTTCGAAGACTGGAGGACTTGAAGATTCAGATCTGATTCTCGGCGAGCGTCCACGTCACAAAAGGCAGGAGTTCGAGAGGGGTAAAAATCGGATCTGAGATCTACACGAGGCAATACTCCGGATCAAAGCTTGGCCTTTGATCCCAAGAACTAAAGGCTACTATTTCCTTGGTGAATTAGTACCCTACGGCTAATATTTCCTTTGTGAAATAATACCCATCGAATCGTGTAGATCCGACCGGATCTAGATCGCGCGGTGGTCCACGGATTAACCCCGGCGTCGGCAAAGAACCCACACAAGCAAGAGACCGCAAAACAGGATCTTGCGATTTGTTCTAAAGGAAAGTTGTAAAAGGAAAGTTGTAATTCTTTCTTTTTTCTTTGATTTCGTTGTAACTGGATCTAAAAAAGACCGGATCTTTTGTAACCGAAAAACAGTTTTTCAAGACAACAATGAATTCAATGAAGGCAATTTTCACCGCGAACACATGTGATGCCCCGGGCTTATTCACTAACTAGTCCGTGTTCCAATAACGTAGCCGAGTACAACGCACTTCTTATTGGACTCAGTTTCGCCAAAGAGCTGGGGGTCGAATATCTCGAAGCTTTTGAGGATTCTCAACTGATAGTCAACCAAGTCTGTGGAGAGTATGAAGTCAGGAACCAAGACCTGATCCCGTACCACCAGGAGGCCATCAAAATGGCAGATTCTTTTGAAGAATTCTATATTGAATACATCCTCCGTCTCCAGAATGCTTATGCGGATGCACTGGCAGCACTAGCGGTATCACTTGCGCAGCTCCCGAAACTGAACTATTAGTCACAGTAAGGACGCATCAACTCTGCAAACCCATATACGATATGGATATTGAAGAGGAAGATGATAGAAACATAGACGCCAAGGAGGTGAATTCAACTCAAATTGGGTCCGAGTCCCGAGATTGGCGTTTTCCTATCATTGACTACGTCCAATACGGTATTTTGCCGGAGGATGTAAAAGAAAGGGAATCAATCCGTCGAAGAGCACCAAGATTCTTCTATAATACCGAGACCCATACGTTATACCGTAGAGGGTATGATGGTTTGTTACTCCGATGCCTTTCGAACAAAGAAGCAGAAGAAGTTCTTAAGGAAGCACATGAAGGAGAATGTGGTGCGCATCAGCCTGGTCCCAAACTGTATGATCGCATCAGAAGAATGGGATATTTCTGGCCAACGATGGTTCGTGACGCAATCGAATACGCCAGAGAGTGTCATGCGTGTCAAATACATGCAAATTATATGCATTAACCACCAGAGCAGTTGCACACGTTAATCACGTCTTGGCCGTTCGAGACATGGGGCATGGACATCGTCGGTCCTATTTTTCCCCCTTCAGTCAAAGGTGATCGATTCATTCTCGCAATCACGGATTACTTTTCAAAGTGGGCTGAAGCAATTCCGCTTAGAGAAGTAAAAACGAACAACGTCATTAATTTCATCAAACATCATGTCATATACCGACACGGCGTGCCAAGACGGATCATTCATGACAACGGTCCACAGTTCATAAGCAACGCTTTCGTCAGGTTTTGTGACAAGTTCAAAATTCAAGATGTTTCGTCAACAGCTTATTATCCCGCTGCGAATGGATTAGCTGAAGTATTTAACAAGACGATTATTAAGATCCTGTCAAAGCTCGTGAAGACCAATAAACGAGACTGGGACGATAAACTCGGTGAAGCACTCTGGGCTTATCGCACCAACATACGCACACCTACAGGGGCCCCTCCATATTCGTTGGTATACGGATGTGAAGCTGTGCTACCATTGGAGATTCAAATCCCATCTCTTCGGATCGCTCTCGCAACTGAGATGACAACCGAAGAACAACATCAAAAACGTCTCGAAGAACTCGAGAGGTTGGATGAAAAACGCTTGGAAGCTCAACAACAAATTGAGTTTTATCAAGCCCGAATATCTAGGGCCTTCAACAAAAGAGTCCGACAGAGAAGCTTCAAGGAAGGAGATCTGGTCCTCGCTGCTCGCCGACCGATAATCCTCAACTCCAAGAAGAAAGGTAAATTTGAACCCAAATGGGAAGGAACGTTTGTGATAGACACAGTCTACTCAAACGGCGCATATCGCCTGATCACTCAAGAGGGCACCAGACAACTAATGCTAATAAATAGGAAGTTCCTGAAAAAGTACCATCCCTAGTACATTCAGGATAACCCATTTACCGGGAAGTTCCTTGAAGAATATTACACTTAATATTCTAGAGGATAACCCAAAATAATTTTCACCACCAAAATCCCTCACTGATCATTTTTAATTGACAGTGAATCCACCAAAAGTGTCTTTCTGGCCCTCTTGACTCTTTCCATGAACAAGAGGTCCACTTTCAGTTCAGAACTCACTCTTTTTTTTCTCTTTGGTTAAGCCTTCTCATGGTTATAACCGAAGTTGAAATTTCACTTCGATAAGCGAAGAACTCTTTTTTCAGTTTAGATAACAAAGCCTATAAAAGGTAAGTTTATCTAGATTTTCCAGATTCTCGGAGTGGAGATCCCACTCCTAGTTTCTTTTGCGCTGGAAATAGAATATAAAATTCTTCCTTTCCAGAATCAAGGAATAGAATATAAAATTCTTCCTTCCTTATACTCAGGTTCGCCTTCACCCTAAAAGAAGACTGGGAAACAGAATATAAAATTCTTCCTTTCCCACACCAATCTTTTCCAAAACTTATCAATCTAGGATCCATCCTAGGAAGTTTATCCCGAATCCTAAGCAGGGATAAGTCTGCGCCTAACACGCGCTGCCGGTCAGTTCTTAACCGTTTAAAAAGAACACCCGTTCACATATTCAACATTGTGGCAGGTTGTTATTAATAACGCCCAAAATCCATGCCTTACACGCATGGGGAATTTCATCCCGAATCCTAAGAAAGGATATGCCGATGCCTAACACCGTCGCCGGTTTAGTCTTTCTCCGAAGAAAAAAGACACCAGAGTTCGATTCTGGGGTATTTTATCCCGATGCCTAAATAGGGATAAGTCAGCATCTAATACACATTGCTGGGTAGCCTATTCCCATAACAATGGCGAAGTCTATGTATTCGAAGTCATAGCAACAAATCTCAGAGGATTCAATCTATGAACGCAACGTTACATGCGAACAGACTTAAAATAATCCGCATGCTAGCCCGACTCAAACGATAGTCGGTAAAGGCTAATCAAATCCGTTGAAGGCTGGGGTTTAGCCAAAAACCCTAAAGTCAACGCCTAACACGCATCGCCGGGTAGTCTATTCCCATGAGAAAGACGAAGTCTACGTATTCAATATCGTAGCACTAAGAGCGTTAACTCTCTTAGCACAACGTCACATGCGGAACGGATTAAAACAATCCGCATGCTAGCCCGACTCAAACGGTAGTCGGTATTTTATCCTGAATCCTAAGTAAGGATAAGTCAGCGCCTAACACGCGTTGCCGGGTAGTCTATTCCCGTGAGAAAGACGAAGTCTACGTATTCAATATCGTAGCACTAAGAGCGTTAACTCTCTTAGCACAACGTCACATGCGGAACGGATTTAGATAATCTGCATGCTAGCCCGACTCAAACGGTAGTCGGTAAAGGCTCATCAAACCCGTTGATGGCTGAGAATTTGCCAAAAATTCTATAAATACGAGTCATAGATGTATCAACTCCGTAGATTGGTCTCGTGACTCAAGTATCTGCCACGCTCCAATTCCTTAAGAGCTTAAACTGTGTATACTCCAGCTTGGGCGCCGGACAACGCGTTGCAATGAAGCTTAGACACCGGACAACGCGTCACAAGGAAGCTCAAACACCGAAAAACGCGTTGTAAATGAAGATTCAACGCCGACGACCGATGGTCAGTTCTATGTTGAAATAACCAACTCGGGCTAAAAAGTCAGAAAATCGAGAATCGACTTCAAATTCAAAATTCTGCCAGACGGTCAGACAATAAATGCAGCACCGGAACCCTTACAGACATTCGACAAAGCACCGAACAGCCTGGGGGACTGAAGGAATCAAGAACGGAAGCCACTCCAAATATCCCGTCGTAACCAATCGAAGAATGGGACAATCATATCCAAAGTATTCCAGACTCTTCTATAAAAGAACGAAGCTGAAATACTTTGGAGGGGGTATCTGTAGGCGTATAAAACTGCCTATAGGTCCCTTAACACAGCTCGACGACGCCGATTCGACGAATTGACCATCGGGCGACGTATGCAGACACGATTGTTAGTCCACAACACCGAAGCCAAGTGATACGCGACAAAACGGATTAACGAGGCTAATGAACCGCACGCAAACAACGGAATAAATCCACTCGCGTGTGGAATTTAGCTAACGGGTTGAGGAATCAACGAGTTATCCAACTAAGAGCGGACTCGGACGAATCACGATCAAATCAAGATCAGTTTCGGACTCAAACTCGGAAGTGGATTTACTACCAAATCAGGTCAACGAATCGAGTCTGAACAAGTCAACCACACAACCGAATCACGGACAGAACCGAAAG
>NC_033799.1:66425046-66438664 GCF_001876935.1 Asparagus officinalis | reverse complement strand
GAAAAATACACAAGTTAAAGAATCAAGTTAATAAAATCCTATTTTAGCACTTTCCCCGGCAACGACGCCAAAAACTTGATGCGGCAAAATTATGTACCAAAAATTGCAAGTGCACAATTTATCAAGTTATAGTATAAAAAGATATCGATCCCACGAAGAAGGTGATTTTAAGAGATTATTAAACTTGATTCTTATATTTTGTGCATGACAATTAGGAATAAAGAATAAGTGTGAATGTGATGAGTGATTGTTGTGAATATTTGCAGAAGATAATAAATTGATTTTTAGAGGAGAGAAGGAAGAATTAAAGAATAAATGAAATCACGAGGTAAGAAATATGAATTAATAAAATCAAGAAATAAAACCAAGAATGAAAAGAAAATTTAAGAAAGTCAAGATGGAGGATTCAAAAGAGGTAAGAAATCTAGAATATAATCAACTAACCATTAAATTCACATCTTAAGAAATAAGAACAAGAAAAAAAAGAAGACTAATTACAAAATTAAAAAGAAAAGAAAAATCTAAACTATGAACAAGAAATAAATCTAACTACAAAGAAAATAAAAATCTACACTACAAAATATATTACGAAAATTAAATGCGAGAAAATAAATCTATTCTACAAATTAAAGTGCAAAAAGAAATAAAAAGACAAGAAAATAAATCTACACTACAAGCATGAATTTAAATCTAACTAATAAGCAATAATAAAGAAATTACTAAAAAGAAATAAAAGAGAAAAGAAATGCAAACCTTCAAATTGCTCTTCATCTCCATCCTCATCATTCAACAAGAGGAGAAAGAACAAATTTAAAGAGGAAAAAATTATTTTTATTAATTGCAACTAAAGTTACAATTTTTGGAAGGCCTTCTCAATTAAGAGTAGCCCTCCTCTCCAAAAGGAGTTTACAAAATTTTTACACCTCTAACCCCTCACTCTTTACCCCTATTTATAGTAAACATCAGTGAATGAGAGCCATTGGATTGAAATCTTATCCAAAAACAATAAATTTTAGTCTTAGATTCGTAACAAACTGCCCAGCGTATCGATGCAGGCATCGATACAGGCATCGATACCGCCATCGATGCAGGCATCGATGCCTGCCCTTCTCCTTTTGCTGTCCGCAGCTTCTTCATGTTGTTTGCTTTTGGGCTTTGGACATTGGGCTTTTCTTGGACTCTTGGGCTTGGGCTTTGATTCATCTCTTCATTAAATACTTGAAAGAATTCATTGGGCTTCATGGCTTCATTTCTTCATTAAATTATGGGCTTTTTGTTGAGAGATGAGGGTTTTGAGATTAACCTGCAATTAAAGATAAAAACAATTATTAGTAGTATATTTATTCATATAAAATAGACAATGAGGATATAAAATTATAATAAAATGTGATTATCACAGAAGCCGATCTGTTTTGGTAAAGTCAAACCCGAACAACTCAAACGAGGAAGTTCAGAGGAAGATGACAGAGTTTCCCAATTCCATTACCACGAACCCAATTCTATACACTTAATGAAACGAACGGGGTATAACTTTAATAAAAAACAGGGTTTAAACTTCGGGAAAGGAAGGCGAACACCAATTCGAATGTCTCTAACCCCCGAAGGAAAACCTCCGGACTACTATCAAAAAACCGGAAGAGGTGTGGGCTACGTCACAACCCCCTCTGTCTCAGAAAATAAAATCAGTAATTATCTGCATTAGGACCATTTATCCAGGACATCTTCTTGGGAATTCGATGTTAGTGTCAGACCTTTCTTTAAAAGTCTGACTGTGAACATGGTTTCAACTAGTCATCCAGATGAAGACGCAGGGGGTCATGAAGAGTTAATCGAATCAACCAATGATACTTGGATCAAACGCCTCAACATTTTGTGGGATATGCGATTCGAACAACGTGAACCACCCACTGAAGATAAAGTGATCCAGGTCAACATGGGAGATGAACATGACCCTAAACCCATCTTCATAGCTGAAAATTTATCATCATCCGAGAAAGAGGACCTTATATCTCTCATTCGAGAATATATAGATGTCATCGCTTGGAATTATGAAGATATGCCTGGCCTTGACCCAAAAGTTGCCATGCATCGGCTTAACATCGATCCGGATGCAAAACCCGTTAAACAACAACAACGCCGGTTTCGTCTAGAAATCATGGAAGCAATTGAGTCCGAAGTTAAAAAAACTTATAGACTCAGGTTTTGTTAGAGAGGAACAACACCCAGATTGGGTAGCCAACATTGTTCCAATTCCCAAGAAGAACGGTAAGGTCCGGATATGCATCGATTTCCACGATCTTCATGCAACTTGTCCGAAAGACGAATTCCCGCTTCCTATCACGGATGTTATGATTGACAACACCTACGGATATGAAAGGATATCTTTCATGGATGGATTCTTCGAGTACAATCAGATCAAGATGCACCCGGAAGACGAAAAACATATTGTTTTTAGAACACCACTGAGGTGTATTGCTACACAGTGATGCCCTTCGGCCTGAAAAACGCAGGTACAACTTATCAACGTGCAATGAACGCCATCTTTCACGAACACCTACGTAAGAAGATCGAGTGCTACGTTGATGATATAGCTGTAAAGAGCCAACATAAAGGCGATCATCTTACAGACATGAAAACAATGTTCGACATCATGCGAGCACATCAACTGAAGATGAACCCAACAAAATCTTTCCTTGGGGTATCAAGCGGGAAATTCTTAGGATTTATCGTCACATCTAAGGGAATCTCTCTTGACCCAGAAAAAGTGCGTGCTATCCAAGACATGTCACCTCCGAAGAATCTCAAAGAGCTCAGAGGTTTGCAAGGCAGACTGGCCTACATTCGAAGATTCATATCAAATCTTTCAGGGCGTTGCCAACCTTTCTCTAAGCTCATAAAGAAAGGAGTATCCTTTGTTTGGGATGGAGAATGTCAAAAAGCATTCGAGGAGATTAAGAGATATCTCACTCAATCGCCAGTTCTCGTGGCCCCAATATCAGGAAAGCCATTCCTGTTGTATGTGAGAACCATGAAATATTCTCTTGGAGCTTTGTTGGCCCAGAACAACGATCAAGGGTAAGAGCAAGCCATCTACTACTTAAGCAGGATCATGATGGGAGCCGAGCACCGGTATAATCCGGTCGAAAAAGAATATCTCTCTTTGGTATTCGCAGCTCAAAAGATGTGACATTACCTAGTTGGACAAACAATTCACGTCATATCTAAGGTGAATCCCTTGAGAGTTCTGATGACGAAGCCATCATCTCTAAATTGCCGGCTCGCAAAATGGGCCATTCTCTTGTCATAATATGACATGCGATTCATGCCCCAAAAGGCGGTCAAGGGTCAAACACTGGCAGACTTCTTAGCCGATCACCTGGTGTTGGGAACGTCTAAGTTGTATGAAGAATTGCCCGATGAAGTCGCTGAAGCTTGCATTACTCAAGAAACTACGCGGGTGTGAAAATTATTCTTTGATGGTACATCTAGAGCAAACCCTCATGGAGCAATTACTACGGGAGTAGGAGTAGTATTCGTCTCTCCGAACGGTCACGTGATCCTAAGAGGATTTTCCCTGATCGAACCTTGTACCAAAAATATAGCCGAGTATAATGCGCTGCTATTAGGAATGCAATTTGCTGAAGAACTCAATACTCGGCATCTCGAGGCTTACGGTGACTCTCAGCTCATCGTAAATCAATTCCGAGGAGAATACGAGGTGCGTCATGAGGATCTAATCCCGTACTACTTCGCAGTGCTAAAGTAAGCTAAAAAGTTCAAAGGTTTCTTTATTGAATACATTCTGCGGGCTCAAAACACTTATGCAGATGCTTTAGCCTCTTTGGCAACTTCACTAGCATTACCACCAGGGACTGAAACAATGATTCTAGTCTCGGGACGCGAGCTATACTGTTATAAGATTCCTATAGAGGAAAGCTCAGACAAGACAACGACAGGAGAAGTCTGTACAACCTCCATGGAGTTCGAATCTAGGGATTGGAGATTCCCATATATCGACTACATCCTGTACGGAATTCTGCCCGATGAACCTAAGGAAGCAGCCTCCATCAAACGAATGGCCCTCCGATTCTATTACGATGTAGTTTCTCAAATCCTGTATCGTAAATCACATGATGGAGTTTTGCTTCGATGCCTCTCTCGAAAGGAAGCAAAAGAGGCCCTCAAGGAGGCCAATGACGGAATGTGCGGAGCTCATCAACCCGGAGCTAAATTAGGGGATCGCCTCCGACGAATTGGCTATTACTGGCCAAAAAATTTCTCAGACGCAGTCGACTACGCTAAACTCTATCACGCATGGGGACTTTATCCATTAAGCGCCAGGTAACTTACATCCTACATCTGCGTCTTGGCTATTCAAAATTTGGGGCATGGATATCGTGGGACCAATCTCTCCTCTGACTTCCAAAGGGCACCGGTTCATTCTGGCCGTAACCGACTATTTCTCCAAATGGGCGAAGGCAATCCCGTTAAAAGAAGTCAAGACAAAGAATGTGAACATCACGTCATCTACCGCTTTGGAGTCCCGAGACGAATAGTTCACAACAACGGGACACAATTTGTCAGCTTTGGATTTCAAAGATTTTGTGATAAGTTTAGAATCCAAAGTGTTGCATCTACGGCGTATTATCCGCCCGCGAATGGTCTTGCGGAAGCTTTTAACAAGACCATCGTGAAGCTTCTCAAAAAGTTTGTTTCTAAGAGCCAACGCGATTGGGACGAAAGACTTGGAGAATGCCTATGGGCCTAGCGCACAACGGTGAGGACCCCTACGAGAGCTACGCCGTTCTCTTTAGTATATGGCTGCGAAGCTGTACTGCCACTTGAGATTCAAATCCCTTCCCTGAGATTCATGATTACAACTGGACTAACAGAAGAAGAGAAACATCAACGACGTCTGCAAGAACTTGAAGCCTTAGACGACAAACAACTTCAAGCTCAGCAACAGATCGAATTATATCAAGCCTGTATTTCTAAAGCCTACAACAAAAAGGTTAAAGAACAGATTTTTAAGAAAGGCGATTTAGTTTTGGCCAACAGATGACCCATGGTGATGACGCACAAAACCAAAGGGAAGTTCAATCATAAATGAGAAGGGCCCTTCGTAATAGAATTGGTTTATTCGAACAGAGCTTATCGCCTCATCGATAAAAAAGGAGACAGGCTCATGATGCCAATTAATGGAATTTCCTTAAAAGATACTTTTCGTAAATCATGCAGCCCCTTGAACCCCAGCCGAGTCAGGCTGGGGGTTGCCAATTCATAGTGTATTTCAGGAATAAATATTTAATTTCCCTGTCTTGTATGTCGTCATGTTAACATTACACCTCTGACAATTGAAATTTTCTGGAATTATTTCTAAGTGGTAATAAAGAGAATTTCAATGTTATGCTAAGTTAACGCTACACTGATAGCATTTACACTATTTTTCATTGTCCTGAAATAGAATGCAATAAAAAGAGATGATGAAAAGATAAATTGATATCATTTTCATTCAATATTGCTAATTTGGATACAAGGAGACGACAATCGAAATGAAAACGATACAAAATTGTTTCCCAGCCAAAAACACTACAAAATCTAAACATTAGGCTTCATCAACTTAAGAGATTTCAGCCTGGACTTAAAAGCAGAAAGTTTCTTCTGGTGAGCTGCTCGAACTTGTTCTTTTGATCTCCCTTCTGAGTTCCGCTTCGACAGGGGCAGCAGCAACAATATCTCTTCGAATCCTTTCAGCCGCGTGGAGCGTGCGGCAAAAATTCGTGTAAATATGGCTGCTTTGAAGCTCAAGCCCTTTTCTGACATCCTCATATTGAGCCAATTGGGCTTTCTTCTGATCTAATTCAGCCTCTAATTGAGTAATGGCTTTTTCAGTGGCACGAATGTCAGAAGCAACACCTTTGATATTAGCATATGCTTGAGAGTGCTGCTTCCTTAAGATCGTTATGCGGACCTTTTTATCAGACAAGTCCTTGCGAAGGGATCTCTCGATGATGCATCTTCGAGATTGTAGCCAATGAGAGAGCCGGCTCCACTTCAGAATCCAGATTGGTGTGCTGCAGCTCCTTGAAAGCTATCAACTCTGCTTCCAAGAGGATGACACTCCCCTTACAATGCTCAGTCCAGTACACATCACCCTTATCCCTGATCTTATCTAAACACTTGGTCAGGATAGGTTTACAATCCTTAAAGGAAGCACCCCCAAGGCTGACGAGATCAATAGTCATCTGTATCCAGTATTCCAATTCCTCAATTAATTTCTTCAGAGCTCTCGAGCGTGGAGGAGGAATGGTTGGATAGATTGGACCCGTATATTCATCCCGAGCAGGTGGAAGAGCAACCTTGGAAGGATGGACTTCATATGTGCTTTGGTCCCGAGTAAGAGGAAGAGAAGTGGATTCAGAACCCTCAATGGGCGATACCTCTTCAGCTCCATTATCCTCAGGAATAGAAGGGATCGATTGGGGCATTTCGTCCTCTCCATCAGTTAAACGCGCAACGGGCGCAGACTTCATCGCATCCCCCATTAACTTGGCCCTTTTGGAATTTTTGGCCATGACAGGTATTCGTTTACGAATTCTCCTGTCGTACTCGCCTTCCTCGGCAGCAGAAAGAGCCTTCTTACCTGATCTCAAAGAACGAGGTTAAGGAACAGGCGCTTCTGTAGGAATTTCCTCAACCGCCTTATCTTTAGGACAGTTAGTAATTGACGACCCCTCTTCAGCCCCCATAGGAGCCTCTTCTTTAGAAGTTTCAACAGCAGGCAACTCCTTCGGGGCTTCGACTGCTCCGTCTGCTTCTCGTTCACAGGAAAGATACTCCTCTATTATTGGTAAACGGGTCTTGGTAGAACCACTTTTCGATTTATACAACTCCCGAATCTCATTTATGCACGAAATATAAATGTCGTATTCTGGGATTCGGGAAGCTTCATCAAACCACTAGCGAAAATCCGCAACAGTAGAACAACCAGGTGGCGAGTTGGGTAAAGTAAAGTGCGCGCGGGTCCCTCCGGTGGAGAAGAAGTACCATGCGTGAGCTCCTTCATACAAATTCCCAATTTGAGCCAACGCCGGGTTGGGATTGCTAACGTAAAGCTGGTCATATCTAAACTATCTAGCAAATCGAGAAGGCATGTAAGGCTCAATAATACACTTCTCCCGTAAGCGATAGACCAGATAGCCCAACCTGATCATAAGAAGCCATCTAAATGTGCCCTCTTCCAAAGAAGACGAGCCCTCAAAAAGCACGTCCATGAAGCGGGCATTCTCCCTGTCAGCTCCGTCAAAATTAGGAACGCAGCAGAAAATTCTGTAATTGGCTCTCCTAGACAAAAGCTGTCGAGCCCTGACTATGTAGGAATTAGTCCACGTGGCCAACTCCAATCTTTGTACAAAGGGAATATAAGCGTCATCGCCCTCAGATACTCCCATCATCAATGAAGGGCAATGCAACACGAATCAGGCCACCAAATACGCGTACGGCACTGGCATACGTGGTTGAGAAGCCTTCCCAGCTTTCTTCCCAGCAGCCTTAATTCCCGGGGCGCCGAGAAGTTTGGAGGTCAACATCCGTAAGCCGCTCTATATGTAGCTTACCATAGCAGTGAGGAGACTCATAGGTCTCCCATGCGCTAGCAAAATAGCTGGGTACACAACCTCAGCTAATATTGCCTCTACTGGTTTTGACGGTACTACACACCGCTTCAACCAAATCATGAAGAAGCCCATAAGAAGATCCGTGTTAGAAATAGAAACTGTGGCTTGGTGGTGGATGTTCGCTGGGAAAACTGTTGTCTTTTTCATTGAAATAATCGTCATCTTGGGTTACAAAAGATCCGGTCTTTTTTAGATCCGGTTACAATTAAGTCAAAGAAAAATAAGAAAAATTACAACTTTCCTTTTGTCGAACAAATCGCGAGCTCCTGTTTTGCGGTCGCTCGCTTTGTGGGTTCTTTGCCAACGCCGGGGTTAATCCGTGGACCACCGCGTGATCTAGATCCGGTCGGATCTACACGATTATACAAGTATTATTCCACGAAGGGAATAATAGTCGGGAGGGATTAGTCCACTAAGGGAATAATCGCTCGGATCTCGAGATCTAAGACCAAGCTTAGATCCGGAGTGTGGTCTCGTGTAGATCTCAGATCTGTTCTTTCTTCCTCTCGAAATCCTGCCTTTTCTGACGTGGATGCTCGCCGAGGATCAGATCCGAATGTGCAAGTCTTCAAGTCTTCAAAGCTCCGAGTTCGCTCTTCAATCCGGCAGAGTTTTGGCTCTTGAAATTCCAACCTCCGAAAATGAACATTGCCTGGCCTATTTATAGGCTTTCTGAACTGTGCCCGCGCACAGAGACATGTCGGCCACTGTCGGCCACTGTCGGCCACCTCTGGGTGGCCGGCACTGTGCCGAGCCACCTTGAGGTGGCTCGGCTCTTGGCCAAGCCACCCCAAGGTGGCTCGGCTGGCCGAGCCACCTTGAGGCGGCTCGGTTTGGCCGAGCCCCTCTGGGTTTGCTGTTTTCCGTTGTTTTGTGTTGTGTCCGTTTTCTGGTTTTGTCCGTGATTTGGTTGATTGAGACTCTGATTTGTTGATCTGATTTGGCAGTAAGTCTGATTCCTGATTTGGCAGTAAATCCACTTCTGAGTTCGAGTCCGAAACTGATCTTGATTCGACCGTGATTCGTCCGAGTCTGTTCCCGGTTGGATGACTCGTTGATTCTTTAACACTTGGCTTGATTCCGAACGCGTATGGATTCATTCCGTTGTTCGCGTGCGATTTGTCGATCTCGTCGCCTCGTTGGTTCGTCGGTTTGTGCCGAGCTATGCTAAGGGACCTATAAGCAATTTTATATGCCTACAGAGAGTACCGATCTACGGAGTCAGAAGCATACTTCAAGGAGCATGAAATCATTGCTGAAACTACGGGTCCGTATTCTCTGTAATCTAATGGGATTGCAGAAAGGAATAATTACCAGATATCAGAAGACCTAAGCTCAAACCAAAGGCAAACAGATGTGTGTTTCTTGGCTTTGCTGAAGATAGCGATGCTTGTAGGTTCCTGGACCTTGGAACCAACTCCGTCATTAAAGCTCGGTATGTAGAATTCTTTGAGGATAAGTTTATCAAGGAAAAAGGTTTGTTTCTTAAAGATATACCAAAGAATATTGGTATGTTAGATGCACCAGAGGAGCTAGTTTTGCAAGAAACTAAAGGTGTCAATGATGAAGGAGTTACTGAACCATCTTCCAACCGTGTCAGGAGATAGAAAGATTTTACAAATGACTTCATCACCTATAATGTGTAAGGAGTCCCACAGACTTTTTAAAAAGCAATGCAATTAATAGACGTTCTTATATGGAAAGAAGTTATTGATGATGAGATAGATTCATTGATCCAAAATCATACTTGGGAGCTGGTGGATATACCTGAAGGTGCAAGGCCTATTAGTTACAAGTGGATCTTCAAGAAGTAGCTTCATCCTGATAGTACTATTGAAAAATACAAAGCAAGACTGGTGGCAAAAGGATTCTCTTAGAAAAAAGGAATAGATTTCTTTGATATCTATGCACCAGTTTGCAGGATCACTACCATCAGAGTGTTTATCCCATGGGGGCGATTAAAAGATTTGTCATATATTAGATGGATATGAAGACTACCTTTCTCAATTGATATCTCCCTCACAACATATCTACTACTTCCTGTCTCAAATAGGATTTCTCACAGGAAATGATCCTATCCTCACTCAACTGTTCATCGGCACCCTGAGGAGGTGGCCTTTGAATGGTTCCACAAGCTGGAACCAGGCTCCATCAAAACATGGGCTGATGTGGAAAAGCTTTTCTTTACGCATTTCTTCAACTATGACACAAAAGTTTCGATGACCACTCTGCTTGTTGAGAAGCAGAAGAAAACAGAGTCGGTCAATGACTTTGTAAAGAGATTCAGGAATCGGTCGCTTCATTGCCGGGACTAGGTCTTTGAAAGCACTTTGATCAAGATGTATCACAACAATCACTCGATCGACATTCTATCCAAGGTCAGCACAGTGGAAACCCAAAGCTGGAAGGAACTTGTTTGCCAGGGTGAGCAGGTGGAAAACATGATCAAAAGGCTGGAAGCCAAAGAGCCTCGATTGAAAAGAGGAGCTTCGGAACCAAGTTCCCCCAGGAACCCTTCTCGGTCAAGGGGGAAATAGATTGTAACTGTCGAATCTACTCTAGCCCCCAAGTCAGCTCAGAGACAGAAGCCCAAGTCTTTCGAGCAGCACCCTCTGAGGCAATACGACTTAAAGGAAGACCAAGTTGTGGTTACCTTCAATACTCTCCTCAAAAGCAGCAGGATCAAGTTGCCAGAGATCACAATGTCTGAAGACATGAACAAGACAGATGATCCGAACTACTATGCGTACCACAGGTTTTTGGGTCATCATACCTCTAAGTGCTATATCATTAAGGATAAGCTACAAGCTCTTTACAACGCGGGAGTCCTAAAGAAGGAAAATGTGCAGAATAAGGTGACCGCAACATTGTCACTTTGAAATTCGGGGCAGATCTTCCTAAAGTCCATGCACCAGCAGGGGTTGTACCCATCCCCAATGTAGAGCTGAAGATTATCAATGCTGATCCTCGCAATCAATGAGAGAAAGGCTTGGTGCCACAGATCTTGCCATCAGGATAGATGATGTAGGTTCATCCTAATATCCTCGACGACGAGCAGTGGACTTCCAACAAGTCCAAAGGCAAACTTAAGCTTTGTAACACCATTTTGGCGATTCTAACCGATGACAAAGTAGAGATACTGACCCTCACCGATTCCGACGGTGAGGTAGACGCATTGATTACCTGAGCAGGGAAGGACTTTGCTAAGAACTACCCTCCAACAGTAGGAAGTCTCGAGTTCAAGCTGTCAACCCTTCTAGTTCGACCTACTCGCACAGCTGAAGAACATTCCAGTCAGGATCACCTTGTATGAGATCCTATGTTTGTCCAAGTCTAACCGGGAAGCTCTACGGTAGGCACTAGCCGACTCAGAGGATTTTGCCATGCATTTCTCACCTAATTCGAAAAAGGATGTGGAGAAAGGGTGTCCACAATGCTACCAGATATCCAGATAGCAGATTCCTTACATTACCTTCACTTCTGAGGATATGCTCATCAAGAGTACATCCCATGACCAACCCCTATACTACACAGGATACGTCGGCTCCTCTCGAGTGGACAGGATCCAAGTAGATCCAGGGTCTGCATTAAGCATTGTCCCTTTGAAGCTTATCAAACACTTGGGGGTTCCTCAAAAGTGGTTGTCTGCAATGACTACCACCATCTTTGGATTTAACGCCACCGAAACTCGGCCACTGGGGAAGATCATCCTTAAGTGTCGGTTGGGCGACATGAAAACGTAAGTGACCTGCTATATCATGATGCGGAGCCTTCCTACATCATGCTATTGGGTTGCCATGGATCCATAGTAACCGGATAGTCCCATCCACATTACATCAGTGTTTGAAGTATGTGGATGACCATGATCAAGTACAGACAGTGGTCGCTGATAAGCAGCCCTTCAAAGGGGTCAAAAACTACTTTACCGATTCTTTGATCTACCAGGACTCTAAACCTGGTGACGAGCCACTGGTCGAGAAACTTGATAGTGGCAATGAGGTCGATAGTGAGTTTGAGTGCAATGAGGGTCTTGTCTTGAATGATATTGAACCCATTATAATCGACTATGGAGGCCTTGTTGTAACCAACGCTGCCGAGACGGACGGGTTTATCTTGAATGAAGATCCTAACTTTGCTTACTTGTCATCTAGTTCAGAATCTAGTAATGATGAGTTTAGTAATCTGGTTGCAGAGTTATATAATAACTCTTCTTTACACTTGCTCGTGTACTCGTCGTTCATCACAGACAAACAAACGATCTAGTCCTCGCAAGCCATCTTCATCGTACCCACCCAGGATAATTATCAGAAAGATATCATCTTTGGAAGGATAGACTGACCTATGCACATAATGTGGGATGAGTCAGACGATAATGAGACCGCTCCTCAATTCTCGCACTATGGTCAAATCGTGAAGTGTATGATGGAGAGTATGGGTTATGACTTCATCCGAAAAGAAGGCTTGAATTATAGCAAAGGGAGAAAGACACACATCCGACATGCTTATGTTCCCAAAGGAAAGCCCGACAATTACTTTGGCAAAACTTGAAGAGGGCTAGGTTACACCTCCTCTTCATTAGAGTTATATTGTAATTTCGATGAAGACTCCGAAGACGGTCCTTCCAGAGAATCATCATCAACATCCTCGATGTGGGATTCGGATGTTAGCATGGAAGATCTATTCAAGAACCTCACAGTCAACATGGCTATAGTAGATCCTGTCGAAATCAGAAAGGTTGACCAAAGCCCTCTTTATAATGAAGTATGGGATCGCTGCGTCAGTGCCCAATGGAGTGGTCAGTTTGAACAACATGAACCACCCACGGAAGACAAGATACTCTAAGTAAATATGGGAGACGAGACCAATCCTAAGCCCATATTTAGCAATGACAGCTTACCTCCCCAGGAGAAAGAAGACCTTATATCTCTCATCAAAGAACATATTGACGTCTTCGCCAGGAATTACGAGGACATGTCTGGCCTTGATCCTCAGGTTTCCATGCATCGCCTCAACATCAACTTGGATGCCAAACCTATCAAACAACAACAAAAATGGTTTCATCCAGAAATCATGGAGGCGATCAAAACCGAAGTGAAGAAGCTGATTGGGTCAGGCTTCATCAGTGAGGATTAACACCCCGATTGGATGGCTAACATTGTTCCAGTCCTGAAGAAGAATGGAAAGATCTGTATCTGCATCGACTTAGGGACCTCAACACCACATGTACAAAGGAGGAATTCCCTTTACCCATCATAGACGTCATCATCAACAATACTTATAGGTTTGAAAGGATGTCCTTCATGGACGGGTTTTCAGGGTATAATCAAATCAAGATGCACCCTGAAGACGAGAAACACACTTCATTCAGAACTACGGTAGGGGTATATTGTTACACAGTTATGCCTTTCTGACTTAAGAACATTGGTGAAACCTATCAATGCGCCATGAGTGCAATTTTTTAGGATCATCTACGAAAGGCAGTCGAATGCTATGTAGATGACTTGGTTGTAAAGAGTCACAGTAAAGATGATCATTTTCAAGACCCGAGAATGATGTTAGAACTGATGCGAGCCCATCAACTCAAGATGAACCTCACAAGTCATTTTTTGGGATGTCGAGTAGCAAATTCCTCGAATTCATCGTCACGACGAAGGGAGTTCACATAGACCTCGACAAGGTGCGAGGTATTCAAGAGCTTCAACCACCCAGGTGTAGGCATATAAAATTGCTTATAGGTCCCTTAGCACAGCTCGGCACAAACCGACGAACCAACGAGGTGACGAATCGCACGCAAGCAACGGAATAAATTCATTCACGTTCGGAATTAAGCCAAGTGTTGAAGAGTCAACGAGTGATCCAACCAAAGACAAACTCGGACGAATCACGATCGAATCAAGATCAATTTCGGACTCGAACTCAGAAGCGGATTTACTGCCAAATCA
>NC_033799.1:66410226-66417651 GCF_001876935.1 Asparagus officinalis | reverse complement strand
GGCTCGGCCTTGGCCGAGCCACCTTGAGGTGGCTCGGCCACCGAGCCACCTCAAGGTGGCTCGGCTAAGGCCGAGCCGCCTTGAGGTGGCTCGGCTTTGGCCGAGCCCCCGCGGGCGGTGTTTTCCGACTTTTTCGAGTCGTTTTCCGTTGTTTCCGGTTCTGTCCGTGATTCGGTTGATTGAGACTCTGATTGGTTGATCTGATTTGGCAGTAAGTTGGATTCCTGATTTGGCAGTAAATCCGCTTCTGAGTTCGAGTCCGAAATTGATCTTGATTCGATCGTGATTCGTCCGAGTTTCCCCTTGGTTGGATGGCTCGTTGATTCCTCAACTCATTAGCTTGATTCTGCACGCGGGTGGATGCATTCCGTCGCTTCTGTGCGATTCGTCGATCTCGTCGCCTCGTTGGTTCGTCGGTTTGTGCCGAGCTATGCTAGGGGACCTATAAGCAATTTTATATGCCTACAGATACCCCCTCCAAAGTATTTCAGTCTCGTTCTTTTATAGAAGAGTCTGGGATACTTTGGATATGATTGTCCCTACCTTCAGTCGGTATAACGGGACCTCGGAATGGCTTCTGTTCTTGACTCCTTCAATTCTCCAGGCTTTTCGGTGCTTTGTCGAAAGTCTGTAAGAGTTCCGGTGCTGCATTTATTGTCTGACCGTTTGTCGGAATTTTCTGAACTTGAAGTCGATTCCTTTGAGCTGACCATTGATTGTGGCGTCGAGTCTTTATGCACAACGCGTTGTCCGGCGTAGTGTGGTTGAGTTATCCTTAAGAATATTTATAAACAATATTCTCCAGGAACTTCTCAAACCAAAAATAGGGAATAGTTTATACTCATATACCTTATTGGAGTATTAAGAAGCAGTTTATACTCGTATACTTTTCGGAGTGTTTTTGTGCCTAAATGAGCTGAACCGGCTTAAAATGAGCCAAAAAAGGCAGTAAATCGGCTCAAAAAATCCTCCAACTCCTCCGAACAAATGGGAGAGGGGTGAGTGAATGATGGACTGAACCGTCGCTCGATTTGAAGTCGTTTCGATGCTCGGTTCGGCTTCAATTTGGATTTTGGTTCGAACTGGGTCCGGTCCGGTTCGGTTCGGTTTGGTTCAACCCGGTCCACCTTATATAAAGGGGGTCTTTTTCTTTTCTTTTTTCTTTACCCTAGGGCCGGCCCCCCCCTTTTTGCCTCCTTTTTGAATTTCTCTTCCCTCGAGCCTCCGTTCTCCCTCAAAACTCGATCTTCGTCTTAGATTCATCCTTCCTTTTGATCCTTGACTGAGAAATCCCTCGAAACTTCCATATTTAGACTTTCCTTCGAGCCCCTCGAGCGCGTGGTTCGAGCACTTCCAAGATCTAATTTTTGTCGGATCCTCGAGCTTCCCCTCAGGTATATCTCCATAATCTTGATCTATTTCATGTTTGATCTAGTGTATGGAATAGCGGGATCGCATATAAGGGTTGAGGGAGTGATTTGATGCCTCAAGCTCGCCTTTTTAGGGGATAAAAAAGTGATTTTTATTTCTAGATCTGACCTCTTGAATTCTTTTTCTGTAGGCCATTATGTCGCGAGTATCGAGAGGTCGTTTTCCTGCTGCATCGGTTGATGGCGCGCCTCCCTCATATGCTGGTGAGCAATTTTTTGACCTTTTTCGAAAATTTACAAATTAGTCCTCTTTTTTCTGGATATTTGCAAATTAGTCCATTTTACCCCCCGTTGTTCTCCTTGGTGAGGCAACCGGGAAAGGCCTTGGTTCTCCTTGGTGAGGATCGACGCTTTATGGAAATTTTGCAAATTAACCCTCTTCTTCTGAGAATTTTGCAATTTAGTCCTTTTACCCTATTTTGCTCTCCTTGGTGAGGCGATCGGGAAAAGCCTTGATTCTCCTTGGTGAGGATCGACGCTTTAAAGATGGGTTTTGCTTGGTCAAAACCACATCTCATAATAAAGGGGGCGTTTTGACGCTGCATTGTGCTTTATAAGGCAGGGATATATTGTCGATATACCCTATCTTATAAATGCGCAATGTGGCCAAATCGTCTCGCCCTTTATAAGGCAATGACTCTATCTTACCAATTTGTAAGATGAATTCAATTTCCTTTTATATCTGAAATTAACAAACACTTAACTGCTTGTTTTCAGTGGAATATCCTTCCGGAGCTTTTTCATCGCATGCGGTGAATGGACGTCGTGATGAGTATTATTCCACATCTGATGACTTTTCGCCCATTCCGTTCACCTCCCAGTTTGCTCCGGGCACGTCGTTGGAAGTTGTCCAAGTGGTGAGGGAAGGTGGCCATCAAGCTCTTCGCCAGCTGATCACAGATGCGCCTCTCGTGCAGGATGCCAGTTCCGTTCAGTCTCTTAGGAAGACTGACTTCTTGTTTGGAGACTCTACCAGGGATCCCGATGCAGTATTTATTGAGGCTGAGCAGTGGCTTTACCAGACTGGCAGTCGTTATATGTATTTGCCGAAGATTCCTCGACACCGTTCTTTGACTGAGCTCAGGCGCCAAGCTGTGAAGCGGGAGATGTCGTGGAGTTTGACAAAGGAACATGAGAGCGTTCACTGCGGCTATATTACTCATCAGGCAGTTCCTGGTTCGAGTCGAGATCACATTGTTGGACTACATCCTGGAGTACTGGGGCTAGATACTCCGCCTCGCAATGAGTTCCTCACCACTGCTTCTACTTTGAGGAATCGCCTCGCTATCTTAGGACGGGAGATGCCTGCACCGCGCCACAGATTCTATGGTTGGGTCCATTCTTTGGACAGGTTTTGGTGGGCTCGTATGACGAAGTATGTCTTGAGCCGATGGAGCGAGGAGTTACATGCTTGCGGTCTTTATGCAGCCATTCGGGCCACTATGCATGGCTTGCCTACAAGCGCGAAGCATTTCTTTGCCCTATGCGAGCTTTACAATCCAGATTCCAACACTTTTCTGACCAGGCACGGAGAGTTGGGCTTGGCTCTACATGAGATGCACAAGATTTCTGGTTTGCCCATGGGACAGATGTTATACCAGGAGTACTTTCCCTCCAACCATGAGTTGAGTCAGCTGAAGGATCGCATGCCCGACCGCTACGAGACCTTATGGGACCTCACTTGTCATTATCACATTGCTTTGGCGCAGTCTAAGCCCCTAGCGAAGAGGACCAAAGCAAATGTGAGCCTGAAGCAGTTCGCATCATACTTGTTCAGGAATCTGGAGAGCCATTCTGGCCAATCTATTTGTGAACTGGCACCGCTGACTCCTTCAGAGGTTAATGAGCTGCTGAATAAGACTAACGCCCAATCCTATACCATTAGCAGTTCCGAGAGCGGCTTTCCTGCAGGGACTAAATTCAGATCGTTCTTATATCATGCGACCACACCGATTCGTCCGATGACTCTCCTTGCCGGTTATCTCGCCATCTGGTTGAAGAAATGTGTGGTCCCGTATCAGTCTGGTGACGCTCTGCCACTGGAAGTGCTCTATCCTGCAGTTCAGCTTGCCTACAAGAAGGAACTTTCGCTTCTTCCGGTGATGGTTGCTAACATTCATCGAGGGCTTCGGCAGATTTCTGGTGCTTTTACACGGAGAGATGATGATAAACCGACTCAGATTCCTACCATTAAGGTAGAGCTCCCGTATATTTATTTGATGGCTTGGTTCGTTCTTCATCGTTCCGATGTGATGTCAATACCGAATGCCATAGATCAGTCTGTCCCCTTTCTACAGTTGCTTGAGAATGGTGAGTGGGAGGGCCGAGGATTCCCCGATATCAGGCGTCAGCTACAAGTCCACAAGTGCTGGGCATTCTCCACTTGCTTTCCACAGTTCTCCAGCCGGTACGGCGAGTGTTTGATTGATGAGGAGAAGCCGAGGGAGTATAGGACTTATCTGGATATGGGCTGCTTTAATTGGCTAGTGAACATTAGGCCGGGTTACCTGACTTTCCGGGTGGGGAATCAGTGCTTCATAGAGCCGTATCTACCTTGCCGATTCGCCCGCCAGTTCGGTTATGACCAGCTTTATGTTGGGAACCCGCGCCAGCAGCTTCGGGCTCATGGAGGTCTGGTGGACGGTCTTCGTGCATGGTTGTGGACCGTGACTGGTTGCACTGGAGCTAGGTTCAGTCTCCCAGGTACTGAGCGACAGTTGAACCTCACTTTCCTGAGCTGCAAGTGGTTGCTAGCAGCTAATAAGACTGTCCGTGTGAAGCCTATCGAAGAGTTGGTGGCCGAAGAAGCCTCTCAGCTTGATTCTCGTGTTATCCAGGACGGTGCTCGATCACAGAGGGCTCAGGGCAAGACCCGCCGACTTGATGCAGAAGGTCACAGGGCCTTTAGTTCTGCTGGAGAGGCCTCAGGCGGAGACCCTGAAGACTACGAGGCAGATTTGGAGCAAGGTTAGTCACCTATTTTTTCTTTTTCTCTGCATTTCCAAGTTGCTATTCCTGACCACTATTTGATATTTCAGGGACAGCGACCAATAGTGACGACGAATTCCGTCCTTTTACCCGGGCAAGACCTTCGATTGCTGTCCGTGCTGATAGGCGGAAAAGATTAGCCCACAAGCCGCATGCAAATTCACGAGCATCTGAGATGGACTTGGCTGATGAGGATCCTGTTAGTGACGGAGGTAACGTCTATTCTATAGATCATTTTCTTGATCGTTTAGAACTTCTGGCTCATGCTTTCCCATCCTATGCAGGATATCGTGAGGAAGGCGAGATGAGTCCCGATGATTGTGCATCTCCTGGTGAGCCTGACTCACCGCACCAGGTAGAAAAGCCTGCAGAGACCGCCCATGTTGGGGAGTCTGTCAATGAAGGACCCAGTTCGGTGATTCCAGGTACATCTTCAAGAGGTAACTTGTCTCTATTGGCCATAGTTTCCTTCCTCTTCCCTTATATCTTTTTATGTCAGATTTTTCGATTGATGACTTCGATGGGGAGGGCCTGCCTATGGACACTTCTATGTTCAGCTTCATGTATGACTCTCCTCAGATCGATGGCCAGCCGCCTCAGGATATGTTTCCTGAGTCTGTACTCCCTCAGACTCCCGGGAACGGTTATTTTGAAGGTGCGTGCCTCTTCTCAAGCTAACTATAGGACTAGCCAATTCCTTGACTAATGCAACTATAATATGATGTTTCTGTTTTGTGCCTAACAGGAGCTTTCGCTGAGACTGACCCTGTTGAGCCGGCTGTGCGACCAACTCCACCAGTCGATGCAGCTACAGTCCTTACATCTCCACCACCCCCAGTGACTCGAGGGGGAGGAGGTATAATTTAATTAACTGAGCAAAGCCATTCATTTCCTTATTGAGGCTTTTGACGAATTTCTCTTCTTTGTGTAGGGCTTCCTTCTCAGCTTCATGTCCTCGTTAAGGAGTTGTTATCGGGGAATGACCCTGAGAAGATCATCATCAGCGTAGAAGTCCGCTCTTATTTCTCCTCCCTGACTGCTATAATTGGCAAACTCCTCCACGACGGACTTTCTCTTCGCCAATTTAAGCCCTACCTCGATTCCAAGATAAATTTGATTAGGGACATAGGATGTCCGGATCTGGCGACGGCTATGGTTGATGACCTTGATCGCTTAGAGCGTGAGCTTCAGATGTTTCATGAGCTCCGGGATGCAGGTGCTTCTTCATTCGTTGCTGCCGAGTTGGATGCTCGCTTACAGACATGGCGCAGTACTCGGATGGTTGCCGAGCTCGAGATTCAGGTGCAGCGGGGCCGAATAGATCGAGTTGAGGTTGACCTTGCCACTAGATCATCTTCACTTGATGAGCTCGATTCTCAGATAGATCAGCTCCAACGAGAACTCCGTGAGAAGGAGGACGCGAAGATGCAAGATCAGCAAGCACATGCTGCTTTATCTGATGAGCTGAAGTCCTTGAAGCAGACACTGGCTGAGACAGAGGAGGTTGCTGTGAGGACTTTAGCCGCGAACGAAGAGTCTGTCAGAGCTGAGTTGCAGGAGGAGCTTAGACGCTCTTATGATGAGAAGCTGTCTGAGTTTAGTCAGCAGGTTCTCAGCCATGGGCTTGATGTATGATCCTATTTGCTGAAAACTTTGACATTTGATTCTCTTAATGGAACTGTTTTTTATTTTTATCTTTATTATGATTCCTCATTCCGTTTGAAATGATTGACCATAATACTCATAGGCCGATTACCGTTTGAATCGGGCTTACATGCGGATTGTCTTAAGTCCGTTCCGCATGTGACGTTGTGCTAAAGGAATGAACTCCCTTAGACTTGATGCTACGACTTCGAATACGTAGACTTTGCCATTGTTACGGGAATAGGCTACCCGGCGGCACGTGTTAGGTGTCGACTTTAGGATTTTTGGCTAACCCCCAGCCTTCAACGGATTTGATTAGCCTTTACCGACTACCGTTTGAGTCGGGCTGGCATGCGAATTGTCTAAATCCGTTTCGCATGTGACGTTGTGCTAAGGGAATGAACTCTCTTAGACTTTTGTGCTACAACTTCGAATATGTAGGCTTCGCCATTGTTATAGGAATAGGCTACCCAGCAACGTGTTTTAAACGCTGACTTATCCCTACTTAGGCTTCGGGATAAAATACCCCAGACTGGTATTCTGGTGTCTTTTTCTATGGCGAAAGACTAAACCAGCAGCGCGTGTTAGGCGTCGGCATATCCTTTCTTAGGATTCAGGATGAAATTCCCCACGCGTGTAAGGCATGGATTTTGGTGTTATTAATAACAACCTGCCACAATGTTGAATACGTGGACGGGTGTTCTTTTTAGCAGTTAAGAACTAACCGGCAGCGCTGGTTATGCGCAGACTTATCCTTACTTAGGTTTCAGGACAGAATACCCCAGAATCGAACTCTGGTGTATTTTTGTACGGAAAAAGACTAAACCGGCAGCGCGTGTTAGGCGCAGACTTATCCCTGCTTAGGATTCAGGATAAACTTCCTAGGATAAATCCTATATTGACAAATTTTGGAAAAGGTTGGTGCGAGAAAGGAAGAATTTTATATTCTATTTCCCGGTCTTCTTTTAGGGTGAAGGCGAACCCGGAAAACAAGGAAGGAAGAATTTTATATTCTATTCTCTAATTCTGGAAAGGAAGAATTTTATATTCTATTTCCAGGGAAAAAGAAACTAGAAGTGGGATCTCCACCCCGAGAATCTGGAAAATTTAGATAAACTTGCCTTTTATAGGATTGGTTACCTAAACTAGAAAAAAGAGTTCTTCGTTTATCGAAGTGAAGTTTCAACTTTGGCTATAACCGTGAGAAGATTTAACCAAAGAGAAGAGAAAGGAGTTCTTTCGTTTATCGAAAGGAGACTCTGATCCGAAAAGGGACCTTCTTGTCTATGGAAAAAGTCAAGAGGGCCAGATGGACATTTTTGGTGGGCCCACTGTCAATTGAAATTGATCAGTGAGGGATTTT
>NC_033799.1:66379367-66409226 GCF_001876935.1 Asparagus officinalis | reverse complement strand
GCTTGCCCTATGCTAGACGTTGTGTCGTCAGAGGCGAGCGCGGAATGGGAATCCGAGAATTCATCATCGAAATGGACTCCTTCATGGACCCCATGGTCATTGTTATATCCGATGGCTTCTGGCCGAAGCTGAGCTATTCCCGAATCGACCCTGCTTCCTAAAGAGAAATTAGGGTCGGAACCACCTGAAATGATTGGGGACTTTCCCTTGTTGACCATGTTGATGGTAACTTCTAGGGGTTCATCCTCTCGAGCAATCGATCCTCTTTGGTAGGAACGCCTTGATTTGGGCTTTGTCGTTCCATCGGAGATTCTCTCGGATATCGAGACCCTCTGTGGAGCGGTCTTGGGGCAGCTACAGGCTGATAATACTGCCCTGATAATTTTGGTACACGGACAGTGAGAATCCGCTTCCCGGGTGTTTCTCTTTCGAGATTCATTAGCACCCCCAGCCTGATAGTACAACTCACTGACTTTGCAGTCGGAGTAACCTATCGGCTGCTCACATGGGTTCTCAGGTATAACGCGTTCGTCTGTTCGACGCGTCTTCTTCTGAGTAAACATTGCCTTGTTGGCCTCTGCAAGAGTCGCACGTTTGGAATCAATCCTTTGTGAGGATGAAACCTTAACGGGCTCTTGGTCCTTTGCACACACCGTTGAGCTGGCCGTTGTAGGAATCCGTTTGTTAGGAGTTCGCGTACGACCCCCAGTCCGGGTATTGGCTTGCGGCTCGTTCCGAGCTGGTTGTTGCAAAGATCGATTTGTTAGGAGATCGTGTACGACCCCCAGTCTGGATGTTGGCTCGAAGCTCCTTCAACGATCCCCAGCTTTCCTTGACAAGCGCTCTTCCTCGATCCTCGGGTCGAGCATCGATACGGTTGTTCAGAGGATTCCTAGACTTAGGGAAATCCACGCTGCGGTGGGGCTTTACCGAAGGTTCGGGACCTGAAATGGACGAAGGTTGGAGAGCAATATTACCTGCTTTTACCTTAGGCGTTGATTCGACCTTTGGTATCCAAACTCGTTCGGACCTCGGCGATCTCTTAACGGCCTCTCCCTTTAGCATCTCTCGTGCTTTTTGGACCAGGGCTCGGGCATGCGCACGCAAGGCGCGGCGCTTCTGGATTCGCTCCTCGAGAGTAGAACGGGTTCTTTTGACATGAACCCATTTGTTTGTTTCTGCTTCGGAGGAGGGGCTGGTTGTTTGCCGTGGTTGCTCCTGGCGTTGCCTGGATTTTAGATCTACGTTATAGCGGATCCCATCCATCGGCTCCAAAGCCTCGGCCAGCTGTCGAGCAAGACGTTGACGCTGTCTTTGTCGTGCTCTCTTTGATAATGCCGGAGCGTCTTCAGAAGTCATCTCCTCGGCGGAAGAGGAATCCGGATCTGCGATCTCGACCAGGTTGGACGACGTGGGGACGTCGCGTGGTGCAAGTGCAGAGGCGGCAACGGGGTCTTGGATTTTTGAACCGAAGGACCTGCAATCATTTATGAAAGAGGTTACCTTTCTGTACCCGTTTGGAGAGGCGGATCTGGAGGAGGAGGAAGAGAGGCCTTCTTTGAACCGTTGTTGATCGAGCTCGTGTTCTTCATTCGTCGCGTGGTGTAAGTGCAGAGGCGGCAACGGGGTCTTGGATTTTCGAACCGAAGGACCTGCAAACATTTATGAAAGAGGTTACCTTTCTGTGCCCGTTTGGAGAGGCGGATCTGGAGGAGGAGGAAGAGAGGCCTTCTCTGAACCGTTGTTGATCGAGCTCGTGTTCTTCATTCACCCCGATCTTGAGTGCTGGTTGCGTCACGACGGCGTCGGTTGCGATGCCGTTGGCTCCCACTGTGGTCGCCAGCTTGTTTGCGGAAAAAGTTGCTGTATTCATTGCTGCATTCATTACAACTTTGATCGTTACAATGAAATAAAAAGATAGCCTTTTTATAAGACTGGTACACAATGAAAACAAAAGAAATACAACTCTTTTCAAACAAACGCAAGATCTGTTCATCATCTCTTGCTTGCGTGGGTCTTTTGCCTGTGACGGGGATGTTGATATCCGTGGACCACCGGGGCACTCAGATCTGGTCCGATAAAATCGGGCAGAGTTTCGTCTATCCGCGGGGGGATTTTAGAAACTCTGAACCCCGTCGATCCGCGTGGGATCTCAGAGGTGTAAAGCTTATGTCTCGGCTAAAACGAGGCACTAGCTCTAGAAAAAGACTCCTCCTTTGCTGTAGACGGCTCGCTCACTCCTCGCTCCGGCAGGGCTTCGCCTAGGCTTTCCAAAACTCCTCCTCCCAATCAAGGCACTCTAAGGGGATATTTATAGGTGTTTAGAGGGTGTAGGGGACCTCTAGGGGGTGCGGACACCCCTTGGTGTCTCGGCCTTGGCCGAGACACCCTAGGGTGTCTCGGGGCCGAGACACCCCTGGGGTGTCTTGGTTTTGCCAAGACACCCCTCGGGTGTTTCGAGCTTGCCGAGACTCCGTTTAGGTGTTTTGTTGGTTCCCCTGTATATTCTTCGTCCGGATTCGGATTTGAGTGATTCCGGGTGCGTTGGATGCGCGACGAAGAGTTTGAGCCGCTCTGGTGATTGGATTATCTGTAGAGTGGTCGAGGCATGAAGGGCGTTGTCCTTTTTGTGAACAGTGCCGGGCTTCCCGATTGGTCCGGGTCTTCGTGATTCCGAAGTCCTATCCGCTCATGTAACTCGTCGATTCACTTCAGTCGTTCGTCGACGTCGATTAGGCTCATGTGGATTGGATGGTGACGTTCATCGTCGCTCGTTAACACTGAACCGGTTGTGGAGAACTATAGGCAATTTTTGATGCCTACAGATACCCCCTCCAAAGTGTTCCTGACTCGTTTCTTTTATAGAAGAGGCTGGAATACTTTGGATGTGATTGATCTGGCCTTCAGTCGGCGTAGTTAGCTTCAACTCTTGACTCTTTCGATTTTCGATCTATCCGATGCTTTGACGAATAGCCGAGGTTCTTCCGGCGCTGCGTTTATCGTCTGGCCGTCGTCGGAGTCTCGAGTCTGCAGCTGATGAATTGAGTTTGGCTCGTGTCATTGAGTTGACTTTGAACTACCTCCGCCACATTGTGCTGGCTTAGGGTTTCGGATTCCCGTGTGTTGGCTTTTTGCCGCAACGCGTTGACCGGCGTTGACCTAGGGTTACGCGTTGACCGGCGTCCACCCTAGGGTTTCGAATTGTCGAACGTTGACTTTCGTTTGCAACGCGTTGCTTGGCGTTGACCTAGGGCTACGCGTTGACCGGCGTTGACCCTTGGGTTTCGAATCGTCGAACGTTGACTTTTGTTGCAACGCGTTGCTTGGCGTTGACCTAGGGTTACGCGTTGACCGGCGTTGACCCTAGGGTTTTGAATCGTCGAACGTTGACTTTCGCTTGCAACGCGTTGACTGGCGTTGACCTAAGGTTACGCGTTGACCGGCGTCCACCCTAGGGTTTCGAATCGTCGAACGTTGACTTTTGTTGCAACGCGTTGCTTGGCGTTGACCTAGGGTTACGCGTTGACCGGCGCTGACCCTAGGGTTTACGGATCGCCATTAACACAGTTTATACTCGTACGTTTGCTGGAGTATACACAGTTTAAGCTCTTAAGGTATTGGAGCATCGCGGTCCCGAATGTTGGGGTTGCAGGACCAACTGTTAAAGTTGATTCATCTGCATGTGTGGATTTTATCCTGAATTTGTTGGGTGCTCGAGTCACGAGACCAACTAGGGGAGTTGATGCGTCAATGACTCGCAGTTATAGAATTTTTGGCAAATCCTCAGCCATCAACGGATTTGATTAGCCTTTACCGACTACCGTTTGAGTCGGGCTAGCATGCGGATTGTTTAAGTCCGTTCCGCATGTGACGTTGTGCTAAGAGAGTTAACGCTCTTAGTGCTACGATATTGAATACGTAGACTTCGTCTTTCTCACGGGAATAGACTACCCGGCGACGCGTGTTAGGCGTTGACTTTAGGATTTTTGGCTAATCCCCAGCCTTCAACGGATTTGATTAGCCTTTACCGACTACCGTTTGAGTCGGGCTAGCATGCGGATTGTTTAAGTCCGTTCCGCATGTGACGTTGTGCTAAGAGAGTTAACGCTCTTAGTGCTACGATATTGAATACGTAGACTTCGTCTTTCTCACGGGAATAGACTACCCGGCGACGCGTGTTAGGCGTTGACTTTAGGATTTTTGGCTAATCCCCAGCCTTCAACGGATTTGATTAGCCTTTACCGACTACCGTTTGAGTCGGGCTAGCATGCGGATTGTTTAAGTCCGCTCCTATGTGACGTTTAAGCTAAAAGAGTTAACCCTTTTAGTGCTACGATATTGAATACGTAGACTTCGTCTTTCTCACGGGAATAGACTACCCGGCAACGCGTGTTAGGCGCTGACTTATCCTTACTTAGGATTCAGGATAAAATTCCCCGTGCGTGTGAGGCACGGATTATGGTGTTATTAATAACAACCTGCCACAATGTTGAATATGTGGTCTTTTGTCCTTTTTACGGTCAAAGACTAACCGGCCATGTGTGTTAGACATAGGCTTTGGGATTTTTGGCAAACCCCCAGCCATCAACGGGTTTGACGTGCCTTTACCGACTACCGTTTGAGTCGGGCTAGCATGTGAATTATTAAAACCCGTTTCACATGTAACGTTGTGCTAAGAGAATTGCTTCTCTTAGACTTTGTGCTATGATGTTGAATACATAGGCTTTGCTATTGTTACGGGAATAGGCTACCCGGCAACGCGTGTTAGGCGTTGAATTATCCCTACTCAGGCTTCGGGATAAAATTCCCCGTGCATCGAGTGCCCGGATTTGACAATCGTGTCTTTTCTAAAAGCAAAGACAGATTGAGAAACGGGAGAGGAAGAATTTTATATTCTATCTCCCGGTGCTGAAGAGGAAGAATTTTATATTCTATCTACAGCTGGAAAGGGAACTTGAGGTGGGATCCCCCACCCCCAGAATCCGGAATGATGAACTGGGAGTGGGTTCCCACTCCGAGCATCGGAAAGGTCCGAGGAGAGGAAGAATTTTATATTCTATCTCCCGTGTGCTTCAACAAGAGGAAGAGAGGCCTTAGTATTAGCCTTATCGTTAATACTAAGAAGAGCTATTACCTCGCTTTAGCCGAGGTATACGCTTATAGCTTCTAGATCTCACGCAGATCGACGAAGTTCTGCTTCTATATCCCTCTACGGATATACGAAGCTCTGCCCGATTTTCTCGGAACAGATCTGATTGCCCCGGTGGTCCACGGATATCAACGTCCCCGTCACAGGCCAAAGACCCACGCAAGCAAGAGATGACAAACAGCTCTTGCGTTTGTTTGAAAGGAGTTGCATTTATTTTGTTTTCATTGTGTACCGGTCTTATAAAAAGGCTATCTTTTTATTTCATTGTAACGATCAGCAAGAGATGACAAACAGCTCTTGCGTTTGTTTGAAAGGAGTTGCATTTATTTTGTTTTCATTGTGTACCGGTCTTATAAAAAGACTATCTTTTTATTTCATTGTAACGATCAAAGTTGTAATGAATGCAGCAATAAATACAGCGACTTTTTCCGCAAACAGTCCGGGTGTTGGTTGTTCCGAAATCCTATAAGCTCACGTGGCTCGTCGATTCACTTCAGTCGTTCGTCGACGTCGATTAGGCTCATGTGGATCGGATGGTGATGTTCATTGTCGCTCGTTAACACTGAACCGTTTGTGGAGACCTATAGGCAATTTTCGATGCCTACAACTCTTTCACAAGAATCACAACCAACTCGTTTCTTTTATAGAAGAGGCTGGAATACTTTGGACGTGATTGGTCTAGCCTTCAGTCGGCATCAGGACCTGTAGTTAGCTTCAACTCTTGGCTCCTTCGATTTTCGATCTATTCGATGCTTTGACGAGCAATAAATAAATATCATGTCCATGCTAACGCCTTCCAATCTGAAGAACAACAATTTTTCGTGCTGCAATAGAACTAACTAGGGTGAGTAGAAGACACCAAGGTACCAGAATAATGACAGGAGAGTACACAATCTCCACCCACTGACCAGTTTGCACCTGAAGCTATCCAATAATTTTCAGAATGGGAGGCAAGATTTAGACACATCTTCTAACTTAATGAGTTCTTATCACCTAGGATATGTAAGGCAACTTCCAAGGAGAAACCATCATGTCCACACAGCTAGACATGGTATGTATAATTATGCATTTATAAAACAACCCTATGCCCTATCTGATATGAACTAACTTTTTTGTAGATTATTTTACAAAATTTAGGCTTTTTCTGTATGACCAACAGCCTAAAACATATATCTATATATGACAAAATGCATATAAGCACTCATAAAAAAATGCATTCATAATTTTTCATCCTAATTGGCATGTCTGATTACCTAAAATCAGCCAGTCTTGGTAAACAACACTTCGTGTTCGTATCTACAACTAATGCTTATCACGACGGCAGCAATTTTAACTTGATCCGTCAATCTAATTCAAACCTCACCGAAGTTGGTGGTTGGACATTAAGCATTATTAGTTATTGGACAAAATCAGGTCAACAAGAACTAATGTGATCCTAGTAAGAATTGTAATGCTGAAAAGCATTGAATACAAGATCACATCAACGAAAGAACTATTCACCAGGCCTTCACGAACAAACCAATCACACTTGAATTTTATGTAACCGTGTAAACATATAAAAATCAGACTGTCAGAGGTACTCGTATCAGAATTACAGGTAGGATTATGTCTTGACGCTCAGGATCTAGCAAAAGTGTGGGATCGTAGTGAACATTGATTTATCTAGGTAGGATTATGTCTTGACGCTCAGGATCTAGCAAAAGTGTGGGATCGTAGTGAACATTGATTTATCTATTTTGTGATTAGCATAGATAGAAGTCTTTTAGATGTGGCTTAGTTTATTATCGTTTGTGTCTATGCCTATTTCATTCTCATTTACAGTCCAAAATCTGAATTTATCTATTTATAAATATCCACTCCATAATACGGGATTAAGGACGTTTATCAAATTCTGCGGTAAATTCGGGATTAAGGACGTTTCATCGACTGCTTATAATCCTACAGCTAACGGATTGGCCGAAGGTTTTAACAAGACTATCATCAAAATTCTGGCAAAATTGGTGAAAACCAATAAACGAGATTGGGACGACAAACTCGGCGAAGCCCTGTGGGCTTATCGTACCACCGTCCGTACGCCAACCGGAACCACCCTGTATGCCTTAACATATGGGTGTGAAGCCGTCCTTCCATTAGAAATACAGATTCCTTCCCTCCGTATCGCTCTTACAACGGGAATGACGACGGAAGAACATCATCAGAAACGTCTCGAGGAATTAGAGATGTTAGATGAGAAACGCTTGGAAGCTCAACAACAGATCGAGTTTTATCAAGCTAGAATTTCCCGGGCTTTTGATAAAAAGGTCCGACAACGAAGTTTTAAAGAAGGAGATTTGGTCCTCGCCGTCCGAAGACCTATGATTCTCACTTCTAAGAAGAAAGGCAAATTTGAACCTAAGTGGGAAGGACCGTTCGTGATAGAAACGGTCTATTCAAACGGTGCATATCGCTTAATTACTCAGGATGGCAACAAATTGATGATGCCAATAAATGGGAAGTTCCTGAAAAAGTATTTTCCGTAATGCGTTCAGGATAACCTATGTAAAACGGGAAGTTCCTAGAGAATCCTGTATAGGATATTTCAGGATAACCCGATATCAGTTGATTATTCTAAATGAAGACTGATCATGTGAATAATCTATTCTTAATTGTTATAAAAATGATTAAGATCCTCATATTATTTTAGTTAATCTTTCCTCACAAAACCCGGTAATGTGATCATGGAAGAGGAGGTTCGATGATTTGTAACCTCACACCATGAAACCCTCACCGATCAGATTGACCGATAGTCATCAGTCTGTATCAGTCGACAAATTATTTCGTGTCAAATTCTTATGTTTGAAATCAAAATTTTCCAACTGAGTAGTTTGTGCAAATCAACGAACTCATTGTTATTTGTACCCTACTCCTATTCCTCACCTGGTCAAACCTTCCTACAGTTAGGACCACAACCAAAATCTCCTCTCGATTCTATCCATGAACGAAAGGTCCACAAATCAAATGATCAAACCTTTGAATAGTTAGGATCATCTCAATTCCCACTTGGTCAAACCTTACTACAGTTAGGACCACAACCACAATCTCTTTTCGATTCACATCGCGAACGAAAGGTCCACTTTTGAATTGAATAATCAAACCTTATGACAGTTAGGATTATTCAAACCAGTCCGGATTCTTTAAGTGAAAACCCCACTTTGAGTTTCTTTTACAATAGGAGATAGAATATAAAATTCTTCCTCTCCGATTTTGGGTTTATCTCTACCAACAAACAAGAGACCAGGAGATAGAATATAAAATTCTTCCTCTCCGATTTTGGGTTTATCTCTACCAATAAACAAGAGACCAGGAGATAGAATATAAAATTCTTCCTCTCCGATTCCGGGTTTATCTCTACCAACAAACAAGAGACTAGGAGATAGAATATAAAATTCTTCCTCTCCGATTTCGGGTTTATCTCTACCAACAAACAAGAGACCAGGAGATAGAATATAAAATTCTACCTCTCCGATTTCGGGTTTATCTCTACCAACAAACAAGAGACCAGGAGATAGAATATAAAATGCTTCCTCTCCGATTTTGGCTTTATCTCTACCAACAAACAAGAGATTGAAAGATAGAATACTCAATTCTTTCTTTATAATATCAGGTTTGTTATCCTACATAGGAAACATAATCTATTTACATTTCAAAATCCATGTCGTTCATGTATGGGGGACGTTATCTCAATCCCTTATTAGAGATAAGTCTACATCTAACACATGTAGCCTACATATTCAATATTGTAGTTCAAAGCCTAAAAGAGTTTAATTCTTTTAGCCCAACGTTATATGTGAAACGGACCTAGATAATTCATATACTAGCCCGACTCAAACGGTAGTCGGTAAAGGCATATCAAATCCGTTGATGGCTGAGAATTTACCAAAAATTCTATAAGTATTATGGTTATTTATTCTAAACAAGAATGAGTAATCATAATAAAATTTCAATGAGCAAAAGGATTCAATATATTGACCAAAAATGTTCAAACAAAACTACAAAAAATATATGTTCTCCAATTACAAAAGTTTATATTGACTAATTTGATCTTCAAGTTTCGAAAGCTCTATCGAATAAGCCTGTTCAAGCTCAGCCGTCAATTTAATATTGAAAGCTTCTTCGTCAACACTTGCAAGTATTTTATCCTGAAGATTCAGTTGCTGTAATAGGTCTTCTTCAGCTTGAGTTACCTTCGTCAACTCAGACTCTAGAATTTCACGAGCATCCTTGGCATTTACAAGTTGCTCTTCTAAGCGAGCTATCTCCGCTTGATTCGACTCTAAATCTCGGCGCAGGTTAACCTTGGCGTGTGTTTTCCTGCCAACACTCAACCTAAGTTGATTACTGCGGACTCTTAGCTTTTGGAGTTCGGAGTTAGCAGATTTTTGAGAATCACTCCACGCTTGCAACTTGGAGTCCATGTGAGAAGCGATATAGGAGGGTACGCCTTTGGTGCGGAGATTCTTTAGAAGTTCAACATGTTGCTTCAAGTCGACCAAATAGGTGTTGATCGAATCGGCTAACTCATTATATCCTTCCTCTCGAATTTCCCATATGTAATGATCAAGGGGTCTCTTAAAATTCTCAAAATACGAGCCCTTGAAGAGAATGAAGGGGTCTCTTAAAATTCTCAAAATACGAGCCCTTGAAGAGAATGCGATCGACCATAGCATTTAAAAAGAGATGAAGCCTTTAAGATCAGTGCAAATGACAGCTTTATCCGGGTCCTCGTCTGCCAATAAAGTCTGGATTTGATTTAATAATGCTGAGGAAGGAGCTGTGATGAGGACAAATATGTTAGTGTAGGCATCGAAAATTGCCTATAGGTCTCCACGAATAGCTCAAAGCTAAGAGAAGATGATGAACGTCACCATCTGGTTCACAGAAGCTTGATTGACGTCGACGAACGCTTGAAGTGAATCAGCAAACTATGTGAAGCAACGGAGATTCAAAATAATAAAGATACGAACTGATCGGGAGCCCCGTGTCACTTACAAAAGACAAAATTTCCTTCGTGTCTCATTTATTCCATAGATAATGTAATCATTGGAGCTTATAGAACACTTCGTTAGTTTTCCAACGCACTTTGAATCGCTCAAATCCGAGTTCAGACGAAGAAGTTACGGCGGAAATGAACAAGTGTACATAACATGGCGTCTCAGCCTGAATGAGACACCCCGAGGTGTCTCGGCCCACCCGAGACACCCCAGGGTGTCTCGGCCAAGGCCGAGACACCCTAGGGTGTCTCGGATCAGTTTGAGACACCCTAGGGTGTCTCCAACCAATTTGAGACAACCTAGGGTGTCTCCAACCTATTTGAGACACCCTAGGGTGTCTCCAACCAATTTGAGACGCCCTAGGGTGTCTCCAACCAATTTAAGACGCCCTAGGGTGTCTCCAACCCATTTGAGATGCCCTAGGGTGTCTCTAACTACTTTGAGATGCCCTAGGGTGTCTTCAACCAGTTTGAGACACCCTGAGGTGTCTCTAACGCAGATTTGGGCCCTTATGCGATTTTAACCGCCCGTTATCCCCTCAAGCCTATAAATACAAGCCTTAGGCCTCATTTTTTAAGGGCTGGAATTTTGGAGATTAGGCGAAGCCCTGCCGGATTGAAGACTGAAGGTGCACGGATTTTAGAGAGGAGGAGGAGAGATCGGATCCAGTTCTCCAATGTAAGAGAGAGAGATTCGTCAGATCTACAGTTTTTCGGATCCATTCCTTAAGATTATCCCGTTGTGGTAATCTTAAGAAGAGTGATTATCTCGCTTCGCCGAGATAAGAGCTACGATTTCTCGATCCCTTCACGGATAGACGAAGCTCTGACCAATTTTTCAGCAATCAGATCTAATCGACGGTGGTCCACGTATAAACCCCGGTACAGGCAAAGATCCCACGCAAGCAGAAGACCGATGAACGATCTCTGCGTTTGTTTGATAAAGTTGTAAACTTTTTATTTTCATTGTGTAAGGAGATCTTATAAAAAGATCAACTTTTTATTTCATTCGAGTTTATTGTAACGACTAGTAATAGATTCGATAACAATAGAAAAAGATCTGAAGACCCAAGAAGTCGATCTTCACGCCGTTGCTACTACAGTTGCACCTTGCAACGATCCGCCGGCATCCGATGAGACCAGATCTGCAGATCTGAACTCCCTCACGATCAAGGAGCAGACTGCTGAAGGCGCGCCAACCCTATCAAAGAGAGCACGTCAAAAGAAACGCCAACGCCTCGCGCGCCAATTTGCCAAGGCTTTGGATCAGGTGGATGGACTCCATTATCAAGCAGATCTGGAGTTCAGAAAGCGCCAAATGGCTAATCTGTCGCCACGACCAGCATCGGAATCCTCCCCTCGATCTCTAATTAACGAATGAGTTCATGTCAAAAGAACCCGCTCTAATTTCAAGGAGCGAATCCAGAAGCACCGCGCCTTGCTCGCGCATGCCCGGGCCCTTGTGCGAAAAGCACAGGAAATGCAAAAGGAAGAGGTGGTCAAGAAATCACCAAGATCTAAGCAGGTTTGGGTGCCGAAGGCTAAGTCAGCGCTCCTGCCCGATAAAAGACATCAGTCGTGTCTCTCGGTCGATTCCAGATCCAAAGCTGGTTCCCAGCTTTCGTTAAGTTCAGATCTCGCTCCTTTTAATCCCACACCTCCGGCGAAGCTCCGCAATAACGTGGACATATCCAGAGGCAGGAAAGTGATAGCGGAATGCCTAGGTCTTTTGCGCGAGGATCAAGGCAAAGCTCCAGTCAAAGAACACTTGGGCATGATGAATGAACCCTGAGCAACTCATCGAGTTGGGGGTCGCACTCGCCCTTCCAACAAATCAAAGCCTCCCTATAATGGGAAAGCTCCTATAACTGACCGCCTCGGACTGCGAGTCATTATCCAAGAGCCCGTTGAGGTCTCACGCTCACGAAAGCGTGACTCAAAACGTGCGACTCTTGAGAGCACTGACAAGATAACGAATCCTCAGAAGGAAACATGTTCATCAGACGATGACGTTATACCTGAGGAGTCGTACCAGCACACGATACGTTTCTCCGGTAATCATGCCGATGAGTTGTACTATCGGGCTGGGGGTACGAACAAATCTCGAAAGAAAGGTACCCGAGAAACGGACTCTCATTGTCCGTGTATCAAAATTATCAGGGCAGTATTATCAACGTGTAGCTGCCCCAAGACCGATCTACAGAGGAGAAGTTACCATCAACATGGTCAATAAGGGAAAATCTCCGATTGTTTCAAGTGGTTCAAACCCTAATTTCTCTCCAGGAAGAAGAGTCAGTTCGGGAATAACCCAACAAATATCTCAGCTTCAGCTAGAAACCGTTGGACATAATGATTACCAGGGTGTCGATGAAGGAGTACATTCCGATGACGAACTCTCAGATTCTTATTCCGCAATTGCCTCTGACGATACAACGTCTAGCATAGGACAAGCTCGGGAAGTGTTCATGGTCAACACCGAGCAAATAGCCAAAATCATTAAGGATGCTCTAGCCAAGCAGAAAGAAGCATTCAAAATCGAAATGGAAATGGCTATGCAGGAGATGAGACAAATGCACGACCAACAAATCCGAGCTTTGTCGAATCAGCTAGGTAAATCCAGCCGTCGCAGCACTGCTAACCAAGCAGGTAGCGATTCAGACATGGATGAACACAACGCTGGGGGTGGACCCACCAATGATGATAATGTGGATTCGGATCTCGTACCTCATGATGAAGGGGACGCACCTACAGCTGTTATTGACGATAATCAAACGTCGCAACAGCAGTCCTGGGAACAACAGGAGAATTCGGACGAGGAGCTCCAAAACGAGTACTCGTTCAAAGACGAAGACGTTCCAGCTATCTTCGAGACCCTTCTCGAAAACAACAAAATCAAGCTCCCGCCCATCACGAATCAGGAGGAAGATGGCGATTCTGCGGATCCAACGTACTGCGAGTACCACAGAAGGATCCTCCACCCCACCAAGGAATGCTTTGCTCTCAAGAATAGCATCCAGACCTTGGTTGAAGCCGGCGTTATAACGCTAGGGTAAGCCAATTGAAAACGGCAAAACTCCAAAGAGTACAAGAGTATAAACTGTTCCTCAAGACTCCGACAAGTATAAGAGTATAAACACGAGTATAAACTGCTTCTCAAACTCCGACGAGTATACGAGTATAAACTGCTTCTCAAACTCCGACGAGTATACGAGTATAAACTGCTTCTCAACACTCCGATAAGTATAAGAGTATAAACTGCTTCTCACTCCAAAGAGTATACGAGTATAAACTGTTTCTCATTCCTCCTACCGGTATAAGAGGTTAAACTGCTCCCTGATACTCCAATAGGTATATGAGTCTAAACTATTTCCTACCATTGACGGGAAGTTCCTGGAGGATATTACGCTAATATTCTTAAGGATAACCCGGTCGGACAACCAAGTCAAACCCAGTTCCAAGAGAGAAACTGGGGGTGGATTATCCAATGCATCGGGAAGTTCCCGAAAGAATACCACATGGGTATTCTTAGGGATAACCCAATCATTGTGGAATTGGTGAGCAAGAAATTCACCTTCGAACTCTAAAGGTCGGAATGTCTCTTCTCATTCCCTAACTCTTATGAGTTATTTTTGTGAGAAGAGATCCAATCTTCTGATAGGTTAATCTTTCCTCACCAAACCACCCGCTGATCAAATCAAACGACAGTGGACCCACCAACATTTCCATCTGCCAGTCATTGGCATTTCTCAGATTTAACATGCTAGGTCCTAAACGCCTAGCGTTAAAATCTCCCTTTGAGTGATGACACGAGTTGGCACTTTCTTTGCTACCCGTATTCCACTCTCTTTGCGTTCTGGTCAAACCTATAAAAGTTAGGGCCAAAGCCAAAATCCCCTCTCGATTCCTCCAATGAACGAGAGGTCCACCTTCAAATCGAGCGATCAAACCTTCCGACAGTTAGGTCGTCTCAAACTCCTGCTTGGTCAAACATTCATACAGTTAGGGCCACAGCCAAAATCTCCTCTCGATTCCCTCAATGAACGAGAGGTCCACTTCCAAATCGGGTAATCAAACCTTCCGACAGTTAGGGTTATCCGAATCTTTTCGATTCTCGGAGTGGAGATCCCACTCCTAGTTTCACCATTCTGGATTCTGGGGTGGGGGATCCCACCTCAAGTTCCCTTTCCAACCGAAGATAGAATATAAAATTCTTCCTCTTCAGCACCGGGAGATAGAATATAAAATTCTTCCTCTCCCGATCCTCAATCTGTCTTTGCTTTTAGAAAAGACACGATTGTCAAATCCGGGCACTCGATGCACGGGGAATTTTATCCCGAAGCCTGAGTAGGGATAAGTCAACGCCTAACACGCGTTGCCGGGTAGTCTATTCCCGTGAGAAAGACGAAGTCTATGTATTCAAAATCATAGCATTAAGTCTAAGAGAAGCAATTCTCTTAGCACAACGTTACATGTGAAACGGGTCTTAATAATTCACATGCTAGCCCGATTCAAACGGTAATCGGTAAAGGCACATCAAACCCGTTGATGGCTGGGGGTTTGCCAAAAATCCCAAAGCCTATGTCTAACACACATGGCCGGTTAGTCTTTGACCGTAAAAAGGACAAAAGACCACATATTCAACATTGTGGCAGGTTGTTATTAATAACACCATAATCCGTGCCTCACACGCACGGGGAATTTTATCCTGAATCCTAAGTAAGGGGAATTTCATCCCGAAGCCTAAGTAGGGATAAGTCAACGCCTAACACGCGTTGCCGGGTAGTCTATTCCCGTGAGAAAGACGAAGCCTATGTATTCAAAATCATAGCACAAAGTCTAAGAGAATTCACTCTCTTAGCACAACGTTACACGCGGAACGGATTGAGACAATCTGCATACTAGCCCGACTCAAACGGTAGTCGGTAAAGGCTAATCAAATCCGTTGAAGGCTGGGGATTAGCCAAAAATCCTAAAGTCAACGCCTAACACGCGTCGCCGGGTAGTCTATTCCCGTGAGAAAGACGAAGTCTACGTATTCAATATCGTAGCACTAAGAGCGTTAACTCTCTTAGCACAACGTCACATGCGGAACAGATTTAGAAACTCTTTTAGCTTAAACGTCACATAGGAGCGGACTTAAACAATCCGCATGCTAGCCCGACTCAAACGGTAGTCGGTAAAGGCTAATCAAATCCGTTGAAGGCTGGGGATTAGCCAAAAATCCTAAAGTCAACGCCTAACACGCGTGGCCGGGTAGTCTATTCCCGTGAGAAAGACGAAGTCTACGTATTCAATATCGTAGCACTAAGAGCGTTAACTCTCTTAGTACAACGTCACATGCGGAACGGACTTAAACAATCCGCATGCTAGCCCGACTCAAACGGTAGTCGGTAAAGGCTTGTCAAAACCGTTGATGGCTGAGGATTTGCCAAAAATTCTATAACTGCGAGTCATTGACGCATCAACTCCACTAGTTGGTCTCGTGACTTGAGCACCCAACAAATTCAGGATAAAATCCACACATGCAGATGAATCAACTTTAACAGTTGGTCCTGCAACCCCAACATTCGGGACCGCGATGCTCCAACACCTTAAAGAGCTTAAACTGTGTATACTCCAGCAAACGTACGAGTATAAACTATGTTAATGGCGATCCAAAACCCTAGGGTCAACGCTGGTCAACGCGTAACCCTAGGTCAACGCCAGTCAACGCGTTGCAATCAAAGTCAACGTTCGACGATTCAAAACACTAGGGTCAACGCCGGTCAACGCGATTCGAAACCCTAGGGTGGACGCCGGTCAACGCGTAGCCCTAGGTCAACGCCAAGCAACGCGTTGCAACAAAAGTCAACGTTCGACGATTCGAAACCCTAGGGTGGACGCCGGTCAACGCGTAACCCTAGGTCCACGCCAGTCAACGCGGTGCAAGCGAAAGTCAACGTTCGACGATTCAAAACCCTAGGGTCAACGCCGGTCAGCACGTAACCTTAGGTCAACGCCGGTCAACGCGTTGTGACAAAAAGCCAACACACGGGGATCCGAAACCATAAGCCAGCACAATGTGGCGGAGGTAATTCAAAGTCAACTCAATGACACGAGCCAAACTCAATTCATCAGCTGCACACTCGAGACTCCGACGACGGCCAAGCGATAAACACAGCGCTGGAAGAACTTCGGATATTCGTCAAAGCATCGAATAGACCGAAAATCGAAAGAGTCAAGAGTTGAAGCTAACTACGCCGACTGAAGGCCAGATCAATCACATCCAAAGTATTCCAGCCTCTTCTATAAAAGAAACGAGTCAGGAACACTTTGGAGGGGGTATCTGTAGGCATCAAAAATTGCCTATAGTTCTCCACAACCGGTTCAGTGTTAACGAGCGACGATGAACGTCACCATCCAATCCACATGAGCCTAATCGACATCGACGAACGACCGAAGTGAATCGATGAGTTACGTGAGCGGATAGGACTTCGGAATCACGAAGACCCGGACCAATCGGGAAGCCCGGCACTGTTCACAAAAAGGACAACGCCCTTCATGCCTCGACCACTCTACAGATAATCCAATCACCAGAGCGGATCAAACTCTTCGTCGCGCATCCAACGCACCCGGAATCACTCAAATCCGAATCCGGACGAAGAATATACAGGGGAACCAACAAAACACCTAAACGGAGTCTCGGCAAGCTCGAAACACCCGAGGGGTGTCTTGGCAAAACCAAGACACCCAAGGGGTGTCTCGGCCAGGCCGAGACACCCCAAGGGTGTCTCGGCCATAGCCGAGACACCAGGGGTGTCCGGACCCCTTACCTACCCCCTAAAGGCCTCTACACACCTATAAATACCCCCCCTTGGTGCCTTGATTTGAGGAGGATTTTTGGAGAGCCTTGGCGAAGCCCTGCTGCAGTGAAGAGTGCCCGTGTGCTTCAACAAGAGGAGGAGAGGCCTTGATAAGAGCCTAACAATAGGAGGAGAGGTCTACATCAGTCTTCATCGCCCGTCAGATCCTTAGTATTGGCCTTAGCGTTGATACTAAGAAGAGCTATTACCTCGCTTTAGCCGAGGTATACGCTTATAGCTTCTAGATCTCACGCGGATCGACGAAGCTCTGCTTCTATATCCCTTCGCGGATAGACGAAGCTCTATCCGATTTATCCGGATCAGAAAGTTTCTAGATCTCACGCGGATCAACGAAACTCTGTCCGATTTATCCGGATCAGATCTGAGTGCCCCGGTGGTCCACGGATATTGACGTCCCCGTCACAGGCAAAAGACCCACGCAAGCAAGAGATGACAAACAGATCTTGCGTTTGTTTGAAAAAAAAGACTATCTTTTTGTTTCATTGTAACGATCAAAGTTGTAATGAATGCAGCAATGAATACAGCGACTTTTTCCGCAAACACCGTGCTCCAATACCTTAAGAGCTTAAACTGTGTATACTCCAGTAAACGTACGAGTATAAACTGTGTCAACGTACGACGTTCGAAACCCGAGGGTCAACGCCGGTCAATGCGTAACCCTAGGTCAACGCCGGTCAACGCGTTGCGATCAAAAAGTCAATGCAAATCAATATATCATGATGGAGATAGTCAGTTCAAAGTCAACTCAATGACACGAGCCAAACTCAACTCACCGGTGGTAGACTCGAGACTCCAACGACGGCCAGGCGATAAACGCAGCGCCGGAAGGACTTCGGCTATTCGTCAAAGCATCGAATAGACCAAAAATCGAAGGAGCCAAGAGTTGAAGCTAACTACAGGTCCTTTACACCAATTGAAGGCTAGACCAATCATATCCAAAGTATTCTATCCTCTTCTATAAAAGAAACGAGTCTGGAACGCTTTGGAGGGGGTATCTGTAGGTATCAAAAATTGCCTATAGGTCTCCACGAACAGCTCAAAGCTAAGAGAAGACGATGAATGTCACCATCTGGTTCGTAGAAGCTTGATTGACATCGACGAACGCTTGAAGTGAATCGGCAAACTATGTGAAGCAACGGAGTTTCAGAATAATAAAGATACGAACTGATCGGGAGCCCCGTGTCACTTACAAAAGATGAAATGCCCTTCGTGTCTCATTTATTCCACAGATGATCTAATCATTAGAGCTTATAGAACTCTTCGTCAGCTTTCCAACGCACTTGGAATCACTCAAATCCGAGTTCGGACGAAGAATTTACAGCGGAAGCGGATGAATACACCTCAATGGAGTGTCTCGGCGGATCAGTTTGAAACACCCTAGGGTGTCTCGGTCCAGTTTGAGACACCCTAGGGTGTTTGAGACACCCTAGGGTGTCTCCAACCAATTTGAGACGCCCTAGGGTGTCTCCAACCCATTTGAGACGCCCTAGGGTGTCTCCAACCAATTTGAGACGCCCTAGGGTGTCTCCAACCAATTTGAGATGCCCTAGGATGTCTCCAACCCATTTGAGACGCCCTAGGGTGTCTCCAACCCATTTGAGACGCCCTAGGGTGTCTCCAACCCATTTGAGATGCCCTAGGGTGTCTCCAACCAATTTGAGATGCCCTAGGGTGTCTCCAACCAGTTTGAGACACACTGAGGTGTCTCCAACGCAGATTTGGGCCCTTATGCGATTTTAACCGCCCGTTATCCCCTCAAGCCTATAAATACAAGCCTTAGGCCTCATTTTTTCAGGGCTGGAATTTTGGAGATTAGGTGAAGCCCTGCCGGATTGAAGACTGAAGGTGCACGGATTTTAGAGAGGAGGAGGAGAGATCGGATCCAGTTCTCCAACGCAAGAGAGAGAGAGATTCATCAGATCTACAGTTACCCGGATCCGTTCCTTAAGATTATCCCGTTGTGGTAATCTTAAGAAGAGTGATTATCTCGCTTCGCCGAGATAGGAGCTACGATTTCTCGATCCCTTCGCGGATAGACGAAGCTCTGCCCAATTTTTCAGCAATCAGATCTGATCGACGATGGTCCACGGATAAACCCCGGCACAGGCAAAGATCCCACGCAAGCAGAAGATTGATGAATGATCTCTGCGTTTGTTTGATAAAGTTGTAAACTTTTTATTTTCATTGTGTAAGGAGATCTTATAAAAAGATCAACTTTATATTTCATTCGAGTTTATTGTAATGACTAAAGTTGTAATAGATTCGATAACAATTAAAATAACAACTTTCACCGCAAACAGTTAGTACAAAATATATGTGTGCATGCATAATGGCAAGTTGAAGCATACCAAGTTTAACAGAAGAGCCTTCAGCATGACTTTGTTCACCCAATAGTGGTAGTCCGGCCTCCTGAACAGCCAAAGTTGGTTCAGGACTGACAGCCTTTGGCGTACCTGCTACGTCAGAAGATTTTTCAATCTTAACTTCAGAGAATTTTGGGTCCAAGTTAAGAGGTTCCTTAGGAGGGGATTCTACAAACAGAAGGATTACAATGAGCATAATGGATGTTAATCCGAAATTTGAAACAAATGATGGGTAAAACTCACCAACTCTAGGCACAACATCGGCTGACATACCAACTTCTTCAGTTGGTTTCGCTTTTATTGCGACCGGACTAATCTGGGGAGTGATAGTGACTTCTATCATCATGGGGTCCATAGGAGTAGCAGGTTGAGATTCGAGAATGGACGATTGCAAATCAACCTCAGTTCCCGCCCATGGCACGAGGTCACGAATATCCGGTTGATCAGATGTTCCAATGATTATAGTAGTATCAGTTCCAGCAACTGGTCCTATAATTCGAACACTTACATGATTAATCAAGTTAAAAATATATGTATATATGGAGTTCACAGAACCAAAGTCTTACTCTCAGAAGGACCTGCTTCTGTTGAACCAATTCCAACATCTGATCCTATAGCGGCATCAGAAGCTTTCCCCAACAAGAAATCGGAGATTTGCTGATGGTCGTCCTCTGAAATATCAAGATTAAAGTCGAAATCATTAAAATCATTGACTTTCGTGGTATGGGTAGCTTCTCCTTCTGTTGATTCATGCATCGTGGCATCTACGGAACGTGTTGAGCCATAAATACCATATAAATTTAGACAAATTTGCTCAAAAAGACGATTAACGTTACCTTTGTTGACCGGGACGGATTCGAGAGCTCCACTACTCGTACCCGCTTCTTTTAGCTTGACTAAAAGGAGACAAAGCGTACAGGTCATTAGAGGAGGCACACGGTCCGACTCATTCATTTCTCGGATTTATCTTCCGAGAGGAGAAAGATCAGTACCTATGTCTGTAGCCGATGGATCAATGTCAGGAGTTGGTGGAACACCAGCTGGTCCTTCTTTCAGAGCATCCTGCATTTGTTGGACAAAGCTGGTCTCCTCAGTCTCCATACCTCCGGGAGAAGCAGCATCAGCTGGCAATTCTCCTTCTTCTCGACTCCCTACAGAAGTTGAGCATGAAATAAGTTTGAGCGTTAAGAAGTGTAAAAGCGATAAAAACAAATAGTTACCTTGTGATGTCCGGCCATCGATGTCTGACCCATTTGCAACCCTCAAGATTCTGCAACAGAGGAAGGCTGGGATCTACCGTCTCAGGAGCTTCCATTAAATCTGGCCGGTGAAGTACTAACCAGGTCATTAGATAAGTGTAGGGCAGCTCCAGCTTCGAAACGGATAGGCTGGCGGAGGGTTTCTTTTTCTCCTGGGTAAACACGGAGATTAATTGCCGTAATCCACTGTGAATAGTAGCCACCATAGCGGGAAGCAAGGATAATTTGCGACCTGTAGCTAGCTGGATGGCTGGATACAATACTTCCATTGGCATCGCATCGGAGGATTGATGGGGAACCACACACCTCTTCAACCATAAGGCCAAGAAGCCAGCAAGCAGGGTGGTAGGATGAATCGGGACACCAGCTTGCCACAGATAAGGGCGAAATTTAGTACCGTGCGAAAATCCATCTTCTGAGCGAGAGGTGTAAGATTGCGCGTTTGTTTTCTCTAACAGCCGATTGATTTCACCCGAACTCAAAGGAGACAATCCGCGTACCTCTTCCGAACGGTCATCCAGGTTCTTGAACAGATAATCGGCGAATTATTTTAAACTGATCTGGGGGGATTTCTTCCTGGCTTTGGGCTCCATCTCGGCCATGGCTATGTGATAATGGCAGGTCAATTCCCATAAAGTGTCATGGGTCACAGCTGACCGATCATTCATCTTGTTCAGCTGACTGGTGGTTGGGAAGAACTCTTGATATGGAACACCGCCCATGGGCAAACCAGACACCTTCATCATTTCATGCAGTGGTAGTCCGAGCTCCCCATTCTTGGTAAAGAACGTATTAGTGTCCGGGTTGTAGATCTCGAACAAACGGAGGAAATGACCTACACTAATCTTCAGACCATACATAGTAGCACGGATCAGGACCGCCAAACCTAGTTCTGCTAACTCTCGCCCCCAACGGTTCAACACATAGCGAGTCATTCTGGTCCACCACCACTTGTCTCCAAAATAATGGACTCATCCATAACATCTGAAATTCTCTCTGGGTAATCTTTTTCCCGTTGCCGCTAACCGGTTCTTCACGGTGTTGGCCTGCGCTGTCTTTTCATTCTGAGGTATATTGTCTTGACCTAAGACACCCGGATAAAGCCCTCGTACAGAAGCTCTTTCACTGGAACCCGGGGTAGCCTCTTTTCCAATGAAACCACAGTGAATGCGCTCGTGATTTTCAGTTAATCTCCAGAACATTTCACGGCTAACGGATAAATTCCTGAACTTTAACAGCGAATACTCCCGAGGAATCCAGGGCAGATATAAGAATGATGACCCGCTTTGGTGCAACCATTGCGTAGGCTTACAGAAAGCAATCTCTAGATCTTTTACCGAATCACCAAACAAGAAATCCGGTTTCCTTATACATTGATTCGAGTCTTGCTCTGAAATCAAGGTTGCATCTGTGATTAACCGTCGTAGAACACGACAACTACCTCGTCGGATCAACTCTCTAGCCCCTTCACTATAGTCAGATTTAAACTGGGGAGATGATTCAATTAACGAGAGCCCCTCATAATAAGAGTGGGTAGCGCTACTCTGACCCGTAACCGCATCAGCAGTAAAGACGGTAGAAGGAAATTGGACTGGTAAAGAAAACATACACATAAATTGTGTAAGAATAGTCTTAAAATTTTTAGAGAAGGCAATATATCTTACTCCATAAGATATGATCGCCATCCCATAACAGGCGCGACGATCTTATATCTACCACATGCATAAAAGAGATATGCGTTACTATGCACGGGCATTATAACGGCATATCGAAACCTTTCCACACACGTGGGATGATATAAAATCGCCCCTGTATGTACTGAAGTGCATTTTGTCCAAGCAAAACAAGCACTTTTAAGCATCGATCCCCTCAAAGGAGGATACCGGCTCTTCTCGAAGGTATCTCAAAGGATACAAAAGCACAAAATCTCGCTGAAACAGTGCATGCAAACGTGAAGTCAAAAGAAGATTAAAATTTTGAAGAAAGAGGATGGACGAACCTTCAAAATCTGAGTGAAATCTCCCCAAGAAAGAGCTCCACACAAATCAGGAACGAAGAGGAGAAGAAGAGACAAAGAACTGGTCGAAAATCACCCTGAAATCGCCCAAAAATCGGCAGAAATCACTTCAAAACCCGACGTGAAAAACCCTAAAAAAACCCTAAGTTCGGTTTTATACCCACTGTCTCGCAGCGCGAGACAGCAAAAACTGTCTCGCGGCGCGAGACAGCAAACACTGTCTCGCACCGCGAGACAGCAAATACTGTCTCGCACTGCGAGGAGACAGCAAACACTGTCTCGCACCGCGAGACAGCAAATATTGTCTCGCACTGCGAGGCAGAAAACACTGTCTCGTAATGCGAGACAGCAAATACTGTCTCGCAGTGCAAGACAGCAAACACTATTTCCCTACCCTCAACAGGAAGTTTCTGGAGAATATTAATTTGAATATTCTTAAGGATAACCTGCTGAGCTCTCAATAGATGCATCAATTCAGTGACAAAAGCTGAACCCACAAGAACAAATACCATCTTCGATTCAAGATCTCAATAACGGTGAAGCGATAAACGTGATGCCGGGAGAACATTAGCTATTCTACAAAGAACTGAATAGACTAAAAGCAGAAGAGATCAAGTATTGAAGCCATTTACAAGTCCTTCCACACGATCTACTCAACCGAGCATTGAAGGGATTGTAAGTAAAATCTATCTTATCCAAAGTATCCCATGTTCCTCTATAAAAGAATGAGTCTGGAATACTTTGGAGGGGGTATCTGTAGGCATCAAAAAATGCTAATAGGTATCCCAAACATAGAGAAGATCACTCAAAAATTCACAAGAATTGATCTCATACTGTTTTTGGAAAATCAAGACAGGTATGAACTGTCTCACAAGCGAGACAGACTTTGCCGCCTCGCCAACGAGACAGACTTTGCTATCTCGCCCGCGAGACAGACTTCACTGTCTCGCTAGTGAGACAGACTTTGCTGTCTCGCCAGCGAGACAGAATTTACTGTCTCGCCAGTGAGACAGTGTTGAAATGGTCAAAAACCACATTGATAACTGTCCTACACGTGTCCATTAACTGCCAAGGGACGTGGGAAACATCATCGGCGAAAATCACGTGAATAACTGCCAAAATAACAGAGTTTAAAACATGGGAAGGCAGTTAAAACGAAACTGCCAGATAGTTACTATTTTCGAGACAGTATTTACTGTCTCGCGGGCCGAGACAAACACTGTCTCGCGGCCTAACGTTGTTGTTTTGTTGAGTTTTTGCAGTTACAGACCCCAGAGGCTATAAATACCCCCCTAGGATCACTTCTGACGAGCATCGAGCATATTTTCGAGCAATTCAGAGCAGAGAGAGAGCAGACGCTGTTATTCTTGGATTCCTTTGAGATTCGAGCTTTGACTTGATTTCAAGAAGAACGACTATCTTACTTTAATAAGATATCTTTTTAAATTCTCACTTCGATAAACGAAGAAAGAATCATTAAACCCCCTTCACGATCTATGATTCGGCGGTCCACGAACCAAAGCGTTCCCGGCACAGGCAAAGTCCCACAAAAACAAGAATCGATAGACGATTTTTGTGTTATTTTCTCAAAAGTTGTAATTTTTGCTTTGTTGTGTAGAAAAGGTATTATAAAAAGACTATTCCTTTGAATTTGTTGTAATCGACTGAAGATATAATGAATTCCTCAACAAAACCAATTTTTGACGAAAACAAACGGCAAAGTTAATGTTACGCAATGATGCTTGTGGCCGTCAATGGTGTATGCGTTGATAACATAGCCATATACCCTCAACAAAACCAACAGTTAGAGACCTTGATCCACATCATAATTCACCAATGTTGTAACAAAATCCTTGAGCCAGTACGTCTACCCAATGGATCAAGATCTACCAAAGGATGCACCTGTTTTTATGGGCGAGTGGTAATTTTTTTTCACTTTTTGTATGCTTATTTTGAACAGAACTAATGTATAATTTTTATTTTTATTTTTGATAGAAAAACAAGGGATATACCCTGTTCAATTAAAGATAAAAATATTTTGTACAAAAGTATCGATACGAAATGTATCCTGATGTTAGATAACAGTAGGCTTAGTTCCATATGACTAGGGATGTATAATTTTTATTTAAAAACCACTTTCACTAATTACGGTGAACTTTGTTTGATTTTTTAACGACGATTCTCGCACTTTCAAATAGTCCAATTCTTAAAACAAAACAGTTATTGGCCCTCTGTTTAGCAAATTAAGTTTTGTTTTGACAGGACTCCGTTTTCAAAATGGCATTTCTAAATTGAAACATGAAAACATAAGCCTTATTCAAATAGGCATTGGCATATATCTGTTGGATAGTAGAATTCCTAATCTATTTTGGTAACATGAGGTTATTACGATTCCTAATCTATTTTGGTAACATGAGATTATTAGAATTCCTAATCTGTTTTGGTAACAGGTTATTAGGATTCCTAATTTATTTTGTTTTTTGTTTTAGGATTCCTAGTCTGTTTTGGTTTTAGGTTTTCTATATATATGGAAGATTAGGATCAATCAAAAGAAGGAGAGTTGTAATTAGAGATTGGAGAGACTTTTGAGCATTGTGAGAGGGAGATATTGTGAGCAAGTTGAGAGCTTTGGTTGAGGGTTAGTTTGTGAGTTTTGTGAGATTGTAACCCTTTGTACTCTCCTTGATTTAGTGAAATCTCCCCCATCCTCTCCCCGTGGATGTAGGCAATTTGCCGAACCACGTAAAATTGATTGTCTCGTTATTTGTGTGATTTATAATAGATTTTTAGGTTCCCTCGACAGGTCAGTCCTAGAACTGATGAGAGAAAGAGCCGATATCTCACTTGGTTGAGATATTTTACTTAAGGTTCTTGTTTCCTTTGTGAAACAAGATTTCCTATTGTGACCTGACTCTCTTGTTGTACTGCCGAAGCACTGTCGAAATTTTTGCTGCGCGTAACAAGTGGTATTAGAACCCAGATTTTAGATCTAGGGTTTTTGAAATTAGGTGGAGGAAGATTCTTGTGTGAAGCTTGGTTCTTGGAGTTCTAGGCTTCGGTGGAGATAGCATTAGGAGTTGTCGTTGGAGATTTCGCTTTCCTCGTGTGGACATGAGATCTATTTGGAATCAGATCTAGGGTTCAGTTGGGTAATTCTTAATTTTTATCAAAGTTTGATTCTTTCTCTACAATTTGGAGTTAGTTTACAATAGAAGAAGAAGGTGAAAGCAGCAAGTCGATGACGAGTACAGTTCAAGTTGGTTTTCAGAACATCAAAATTAGTGTGGTGAAGTATAACGGTAAAATTAACTTTGGTTTGTGGATGAGCGACATACAGGATGCGCTTAATGTTTAGAACTTGGAGAAGACCATCATGGTCCACGAGAGACCACCAAAATATGATGAGGAGATATGGGAAAAGATGAATAGGAACGCTTGTGGGGTGATCAGGTCCTGTTTGGAACAAGAGCTGAAGTATGATGTGATTGGGGTGACGTCCGCGATGAAGATATGGGAAATTCTCAATAATAAGTACCTTACGAAGAGAGTTAAGAACAGGTTGCATTTGCTGCATAGGTTATTCAGATTCCAGATGTCCAGAAGTACCTCACTTGCTGCTCATGTGAACAACTATACGAAGTTGTTGTCGGACTTGGCGAATATTGATGAGAAGATATAGGATGAGTACAATGCTATTATCTTATTGGGCTCCTTACCGGATGAGGAGTATGACACCTTTGTGCTCACTTTGTTGAACGGGACTATTATCTTATTGGGCTCCTTACCGGATGAGGAGTATGACACCTTTGTGCTCACTTTGTTGAACGGGAGATCTCTTACCGGATGAGGAGTATGACACCTTTGTGCTCACTTTGTTGAACGGGAGATCTTCTATCAGCTATAGTAAAGTTACTAATACATTGACGAATTATGATTTGAGGAGGAAGGACAAGGAGCCCTCCCGTATTAGTACTTCAGACGAGGCCTTGTCGACGAGAGGTAGAAGCCCATATCCGAAAGGTGGTAATAGAGGAAGATCAAAGTTAAGAGGTCATCAACAGCTAGGAAAGAACCAATGTGTTTTCTGTAAGGAGCAGGGACATTGAAAAAGAGATTGTCCAAAAATCAAAGAGAAGGAGAATAGCAAGAAAAAGGGCCTGAATACCAATGAGGTGAATATTACGAAAGACGATGATTCTAATTATTCGAGCTTTTCTCTACTAATTACTCCGGAGGTGAACCACTTGGATGCATCAGATTAGATGCTTAATTCCGGTGCTACCTATCATGTGACCCCTAGGCAAGACTCGTTTGCATCTTTTAAGAAGCTCGATGGGGGAGTTGTAGTCATGAGAAATGATCAATCCTGTGGTATTTGTGGGATAAGTACCATGCGGATCCGGATGCACGATGGAATAGTTCGTGAATTGAAGGAGGTGAGATTTGTTCATCAGCTGAAGAAGAATCTTATCTCAGTTGGAGCTTTGGAGGCAAAAGGATTCAATGTGACATTTGAAGACGCTGTAGCAAAGGATACTAAAGGATCTTTGGTGGTGATGAAGGGAGTCCATAGTCGAAACTTGTATTATCTGAAGGGGAGCATCAAAATTGGCCAGGTTGCTTTAGCTATTTCAGAGGTGGACATGAGCAGGCTATGACATTATAGGTTTGGGCACACAGGAGAGAAGTCACTGCAGGCTTTGTGCAAGCAGGGGCTATTGAAGGAAGCCAAGAGTGGTAAAGTGGAATTCTGTTCTTGGCAAGAAGATGAATATGAAGTTTGGGATGGCCATTCATAGGACGAGGGGTATCCTGGACTATGTGCATACAGACGTTTGGGGTCCTACCAAGACTGCATCACTTGACAGTCGACATTGGTTCGTCATGTTCGTTGATGACTATTCTAGGCGATGTTAGGTGTACACCATGGCAAAGAAGAGTAAAATTCTAGATATATTCATGGAGTGGAAGAAGAGATTGGAACTGCAGACTGGGAGAAAGATCAAGACGTTGCGATCCGATAACGGTGGTGAATATACTTCAGACCCCTTTCTGCAGCTATGTCGAGACGAGGGCATAGAGAGGTACTTCACGGTTAGTCATACACCGTAGAAGAATGGGGTGACAAGAGGTTAAATCGGTCTTTGCTGGAGAAGATTCGATGTTTATTGTCGCAGAGTGGTTGGAGAAGATCTTTTGGGCTGAGGCACTTACATATGCGAGCCACCTTATTAATAGGCTACCTTCATCTGCGGTTGAGGGGAATACCCCTATGGAAATATGGTCGGGAGAGATAGCACATGACTATGACCAGCTCAAGGCATTTGGTTGCCCTGCATATTATCATGTTAGAACTGATAAGTTGGAACCTCGAGCTAGGAATGTCATATTTGTAGGATTTAAGCATGATGTCAAGGGATACAAGCTTTGGGATCCAATTGATAAGAAGATTATGCTGAGTAGGGATGTCACGTTCGATGAGGCTTCTATCTTGAAGCTTCCCAGCACTCATCAGGTGGAGAGCGACCTGACAAAAGAGATAACGTAGGTGGTGGAGATCGATGCAGCTCCACAATGTCCATATGGTGCAGTATCCATTAGAGTGCCGACTGAGGTTATGCTAGGTGAGCATGATGGTGACACGGAGGATATAAGTACTGATGTGCAGGATCGGGGACCGACGGCTCAGTTTCAGGATTATATTACGGTTCGGAAACAGAGGAGAAACATACGGATGCCAATACGGTATGCCGACACAGTTGCGTATGCACTTCCGGTGGAGAGTATCGATGAGATGATGCCTACTACATTCAAAGAGGCTGAGCAGAGTTTGGAGGTTGATTCATGGCAGGTGGCTATGCAGGAGGAGATGAACTCTCTTCACAAGAACGATACATGGGAGCTTGTTGAGCTTCCAAATCGGTGGAAGGAAATTGGTTGCAAATGGGTATACACAAAGAAGGAGGGCATTGAGGGCACTCCATTGAGGTTCAAAGCTAGGTTAGTTGCGAAGGGCTATGCACAGGAGGAAGAAATAGATTATAATAAGGTTTTCTCTCTGGTGATGAAGCACTCTTTGTTTCGGATTTTTCTAGCTTTGGTGGCACAGTATGGTTTAGTGTTAGATCAGTTGGATGTGAAGACAATATTTTTTCATGGTGATCTTGATGAAGAAATATATATGACTCAGCCATTGGGATTCCGAGCTGCAGGGAAGGAAAAATTAGTTTGCAGATTGAAGAAATCGCTATACGGTTTGAAACAGTCTCCTCGCGATGGTTTTATGATTGGTCATTCGTACACTCGGAGCCAGTTTGATCCTTGCATATATTTTCGCAAGTTAAAAGGAGGCACGTACATCTATTTTTTATTTTATGTCGATGACATGTTGGTTGCTTCTATTTCTAGATCTGCTATAGATGAGCTGAAGGTACAGCTTTCAAAGGAGTTTGAGATGAAGGATTTGGGTGAGGTGAAGCGCATTTTAGGGATGGAGACCGGTAGAGACAAGAAGAAGGGCAGAATTTGTTTGACACAGGTGACTTATTTGAAGAAGGTACTACAGCAATTTCATGTTAGCATGGATACGAAGCCAGTTAATGTACCATTAGGAGCCTATTTAAAGCTTTCAGCTGATCTTTCACCAAAGACAATTGAAGATCGAGAGTTGATGTCGAAGACTCCATATGCGAGCACGGTTGGGAGCTTGATGTACGCGATGGTATGTATGAGGCCAGATTTATCACAGGCGGTGAGCATGGTTTCAAGATACATGCATGATCCAGGAGTGGGTCATTGGGATGCCGTGAGATGGATTTTGAGGTACATTCGAGGTACGCTCAATGCTGGTTTGGTTTATGAGCGGGACACTACAGGTGGGAAGTTATGCATTGGCTATGTTGATTCAGATTATGCCGGAGATTTGGATAAGCGCCGGTCTATTACGGGGTTTGTGTTTACTTTGACCCGTGCGCTGGTGTGTTGGAGATGTACCTTACAGTCGATGGTGGCTTTGTCTACGATGAAGGCAGAGTATATGATAGTTACGGAGGCTGTGAAGGAGGCTATTTGTGACGCCCCAGGGTTCACACAAGGCTATTGTAACATTCCAAAATTTTTTTTCCTTTCATTGATCGGATACCGTTACCGACACCAATCCATAAATTAGTAGATTCTTTT
>NC_033799.1:66353474-66378367 GCF_001876935.1 Asparagus officinalis | reverse complement strand
ATGCATAAAGCTAAAGCAGATAGAATGAAGCACTTATCATTTGGTCGCTGATAATAAAAATCTGCAATTACCTTTGGTCTGAGGAGGAGGAAATCAAACATTTATTCTTCTTTCTTTTTTTTTGTTTTTTTTTTTTGTTTTTTTTTTTGAAAACTGAACAAGAAACTCTCAAATGAGAGAAGAATAAATTCTTTTTATTATTCTGAAATAAACAAAATAAACAATGTAGAATGAAATATTCAACATGAAGAGTTCATGTTCTACATTGAATCCTACCTTATTACTGAAAATTCTCCCACGGATTTTAAATAAATTCAACATGATATAATCAACAATGTGCTGAAATTCTAAGCATTCCGGGGTGTTCAATGATTTTTGTGGCAATGGAAGGTAGGTATTATTGGTGTCATGCATATTGGACTCAGATTCTTGATTTGTGAATGTGTGTTTTAATGTGTGTTCTCTAACAATCAATTTTTCTTTAACAATTTTCTCAACCCCAAGATTCATGGTTGATGTGTAAAAATTTGGTTGTTGTTTATTTTCCAAAAATCTTAGTTCATCAAGAAAGAGTTTTTCAAAATTCAGTTCAAAGCAGCAATTGTCCAACACCGTTTCTTTATTTTGACAAACCTGATCTGCTTCTCCTAATATTTTTAACTCCTCACCAAAAATTTCCTCAAAACTTAGATCTGACTCTTCTTCTTCTTCCCTCGGTTTTTCCTGAATTGAATTATCAGGGGAAGAATGAATTGGAACAAGAATTTGGCTTAAATGTGTTCTTTCTTGATTATCGACCTGTTTTCCTGACTGTAGTGCATTCATTTGAGTGTCCTTAGGATTGACCACGGGTTGACTCAAAATTTCTCCTTCCTCTTCTTCACTTATGGCACTAGCTAGTTGATCAATATGGGTTTCTAATCTAGCTATAGCTTGAGTGTTAGAGTTAAGTATGAGTTCGGTTGATTGCATAAAGGAGTTCATCGTGTAGGATGTTTGAGTTAACATATCCATGGCTAGTGTGGAGGCCTTAATTATGATTTCAAAACCTTTTTCCAAAATATTGAGACGTTCATCATGATCTGTATCAAGAGGAGTGTGAGTTACAACTTGATGATGAGGAGACTGATTTTGATGTGACAGATTGGGTTGTTGAAATTGTGGATGAGAATTAAAAGGAACTGTATTTTCCCTAGGAAAATGTTGGGTCGAAGAGAGAGTGAAGTTTTGAGTTTCAGAGTGGTTTCCCTGATTCCATGCAATGTTTGTGTAACTTGCCCAACCTGGGTTGTAGGTTGGAAAAAATGGATCATTTACCGAATACTGATATGGACTCTCTTCAAACTCCCGAACTTCATTGGAAATTTCAATCCTATTGGGATAACATAAATTTTGAAAAACTTGTGGATTAGCCATTTGTTCAAAATGAATTTGTTGATGTGTATTGTCCTTAATCCACGTTTTACATGCACCAAAAACAATTTCTTTTTATATAATTTTTTTTGAAAAATTAAAGTTAGTTTTTTTTTTAAGAAAAAGGAAAATCCTAACTAAAACAAATCAAAATCAATTATTTTTTAATCACTCTAACTCTAGGGTTAAGCCTAACTCAACTAGACTAGCTCCTAACCAAAAATTCCTTAAGTGAAAAGATAAAAGTTTTACCCGGGTAGTTAGCCAGGTAAGGATAGTACTAGAGGGTGATCAAAGATCAATTAAGTACCTCGTTTCTTGCGGAGCGTTTTACGCAACCCCTAAACCTTGTCTTAGACACCAACTAATCTGAGAAAACTTAAACCAGTTCACTTAAGAATTTCTTGTTCCTTATTGAGCTCGAATCCTTAGGGGACAACGTCTAATGAGTTTTATTAGGCTTGGGTTTGTGAAGTGAGGAATTAGTGATTTTTGGGCTAAGGAAAGGGTGATGAAATCCCTCACCTTATCTTGATTACGGGGTTTTGCTCTTAAAAATATTTTTTAGTGTGTGCCAAATCAAGATGCTCAAATCACTTGGTGAATTCCTACTAACGATATGAAATGCAACCCTATGAATTAAAAGCAACTAAAAAGGATGGAAAAGAGAAAATCTTTTTTTTAATTAGGGTTAACAATCAAACAAATGAGAAGGGGGGAATCTGTTTGAATTTATTATCTTGTTAGTAAATGTCAAAGTGAAGGGTGAATTTTATTATGGTCAACGGAAATAAAATCTTTTTTTTAAGATCCTAATTGTCACTAATTGTGAGAAACTAACTAAAGGCGTGGAATTAAAAACTAGAAAGAGGACTTACCTGAAAGCAAATCTTCAAATCCTAGCTCTCCAATCCACGAACTTCAAGCTCCAAGCATTTCCTTCACAAAAAACACACAAGTTAAAGAACCAAAATAATTAAAACCTACTTAAGCACCTTCCCTGGCAACGGAGCCAAAAACTTGATGCGGCATAAACATGTACCAAAAAGGTTGCAAGTGCACAACCGTGTCAAGTTATAGTATTTAAGATATCGATCCCACGAGGAAGGTGTTTTGTAGGAGAAAATATGAAATTGGTTCTTATTTTGTGTGCGTGACAAATAGGAGTGATGAGTGAATATGATTGTGAAGAGATTATGAGAGTGAAAGTGATAGTGTGTGAAACGGCGCAAAATTTAAGTGAGAGTGGATGTGACAAAGAAGGAGTGTGATCAATAAGGTGAGAAGGAAAAAAATTGAATAAAATCAAGAAACAAATGAAAATTCAAGAATGAAGAACAAAATTCTAGAATAAAAGAAAATGCAAGAAATTAAAGATGGTGGATTCAATTATAGATATGGATAATCTAAAATTGAACCCACTTCTTAGAAAATGGTGATTCCCTAAAGGGTTCTAGCCTAAAGGCGAATCAAACAAAATAAAAATAAACAAAAAGAAAAACTAAACCCAAGAGGATTCTAGCCTCAAGGTGAATAGTAAAAGAAATTAAAATCTAACTACAAAATAAATTGCAAAATCTAAACTACAAAATAAAATTGTAAGAATTAAATGCAAGAAAATAAATCTATTCTATAAGCATGAAATAAATCTAAGGCAAGAGGGTTCTAGCCTCTTAGGATGAAATCAAAAATTTATTCTTCTGTTTCCTTTTTTTTCTTCTTTTTTTTTCTTTTTTTTTAACAACTGAACAAGAAACTCTCAAATGAGAGAAGAATAAATTCTTTTTATTATTCTGAAATAAACAAAATAAACAATGTAGAATGAAATATTCAACATGAAGAGTTCCTGTTCTACATTGAATCCTACCTTATTGCTAAAAATTCTTCCACGGATTTTAAATAAATTCAACATGATATAATCAACAATGTGCTGAAATTCTAAGCATTCCGGGGTGTTCAATGATTTTTGTGGCAATGGAAGGTAGGTATTATTGGTGTCATGCATATTGGACTTAGATTCTTGATTTGTGAATGTTTGTTCTCTAACAACCAATTTTTCTTTAACAATTTTCTCAACCCCAAGATTCATGGTTGATGTGTAAAAATTTGGTTGTTGTTTATTTTCCAAAAATCTTAGTTCATCAAGAAAGAGTTTTTCAAAATTCAGTTCAAAACAGCAATTGTCCAACACAGTTTCTTTATTTTGACAAACCCGATCTGCTTCTCCTAATATTTTTAGCTCCTCACCGAAAATTTCCTCAAAACTTAGATCTGACTCTTCTTCTTCTTCCCTCGGTCTTTCCTGAATTGAATTATCAGGGGAAGAATGAATTGGAACAAGAATTTGGCTTTAAAGGTGTTCTTTCCTGATTATCGACCTGTTTTCCTGACTGTAGTGCATTCATTTGAGTGTCCTTAGGATTGACCACGGGTTGACTCAGAATTTCTCCTTCCTCTACTTCACTTATGGCACTAGCTAGTTGATCAATATGGGTTTCTAATCTAGCTAGGGCTTGAGTGTTAGAGTTAAGTATGAGTTCGGTTGATTGCATAAAGGAGTTCATCGTGTAGGATGTTTGAGTTTTGTTTTAAATAATTTTCAAGTTGTTTGATTTAAAATATTTTCCAAGACCATATATACAACTATAAAATATTTATTATTATTATTATTATTTTTAACTCTTTCACCCTTGGTGATTTTTTTTTCTACTTTAACGGGCTTTCTAAGTGACCTTTTAACGAGTTTTGGGCCAATGGATCCCAACCCAATTAGGCTTAGGTCATTAAGTATGGAAATACTCATTGGGCTTAATTACTCGGTCAGCTTAGGCTTTATAAGATAGAATCACCTAGAATTCACGAGTATTATTTTTTTTCCTTTTTGGTGCCCCGAATACTGAGATGGACTCTCTACAAACTCCCGAGCTTTTTTGGAAATTTCAATCCTATTGGGATAACATAAATTTTGAAAAACTTGTGGATTAGCCATTTGTTCAAAATGAATTTGTTGATGTGTATTGTCCTTAATCCACGTTTTGCATGCACCAAAAACAATTTCTTTTTATATAATTTTTTTTTGAAAAAATAAAAGTTAGTTTTTTTTTTGAAGAAAAAGGAAAATCCTAACTAAAATAAATCAAAATCAATCATTTTTCAATCACTCTAACTCTAGGGTTAAGCCTAACTAAACTAGACTAGCTCCTAACCAAAAATTCCTTAAGTAAAAAGATAAAAGTTTTACCCGGGTAGTTAGCCAGGTAAGGATAGTACTAGAGGGTGATCAAAGATCAATTAAGTATCTCGTTCCTTGCGGAGCGCTTTACGCAACCCCTAAACCTTGCCTTAGACACCAACTAATCTGAGAAAACTTAAACCGGTTCACTTAAGGATTTCTTGTTCCTTATTGAGCTCGAATCCTTAGGGGCCAACGTCTAATGAGTTTTATTAGGCTTGGGTGGTGTAGTGAGGAATTAGTGATTTTTGGGCTAAGGAATGGGTGATGAAATCCCTCACCTTATCTTGATTACGGGGTTTTGCCCTTAAAAATATTTTGAAGTGTGTGCCAAATCAAGATGCTCAAATCACTTGGTGAATTCCTACTAACGATATGAAATGCAACCCTATGAATTAAAAGCAACTAAAAAGGATGGAAAAGAGAATTTTTTTTTAATTAGGGTTAACAATCAAACAAATGAGAAGGGGGGAATTTGTTTGAATTTATTATCTTGTTAGTAAATGTCAAAGTGAATGGTGAATTTTATTATGGTCAACGGAAATAAAATCTTTTTTTTAAGATCCTAATTGTCACTAATTATGAGAAACTAACTAAATGCGTGGAATTAAAAACTAAAAAGAGGACTTACCTGAAAGCAAATCATCAAATCCTAGCTCTCCAATCCGCGATCTTCAAGCTCCAAGCATTTCCTTCACAAAAAACACACAAGTTAAAGAACCAAAATAATTAAAACCTACTTAATCACCTTCCCCGGCAACGGCGCCAAAAACTTGATGCGGCATAAACATGTACCAAAAAGGTTGCAAGTGCACAACCGTGTCAAGTTATAGTATTTAAGATATCGATCCCACGAGGAAGGTGTTTTGTAGGAGAAAATATAAAATTGGTTCTTATTTCGTGTGCGTGACAAATAGGAGTGATGAGTAAATGTGATTGTGGAGAGATTGAGAGAGTGAAAGTGATAGTGTGTGAAACGGCGCAAAATTTAAGTGAGAGTGGATGTGACAAAGAAGGAGTGTGATCAATAAGGTGAGAAGGAAAAAAATTGAATAAAATCAAGAAACAAATGAAAATTCAAGAATGAAGAACAAAATTCTAGAATAAAAGAAAATGCAAGAAATTAAAGATGGTGGATTCAATTATAGATATTGGTAATCTACAATTGAACCCACTTCTTAGAAAAGGGTGATTCCCTAGAGGGTTCTAGCCTAAAGGCGAATCAAACAAAATAAAAATAAACAAAAAGAAAAACTAAACCCAAGAGGGTTCTAGCCTCAAGGTGAATAGTGCAAGAAATTAAAATCTAACTACAAAATAAATTATAAAATCTAAACTATAAAATAAATTACAAGAATTAAATGCAAGAAAATAAATCTACTCTATAAGCATGAAAATAAATCTAATCTATGAGCATGAAATAAATCTAAGGCAAGAGGGTTCTAGCCTCTTGGCTATTTAACAAGAAAATAAAATCTAACTACAAGCATAGAAATAAATCTACACTAATAAGCAATAAAAGAGAAAAAGAAAGAAATGCAAACCATCAAATAATTCTCCATCTTCATCTTCATCTTCATCATCCAACAAAGAGAAGAAGAGAAAAATTTAAAGTGGTGAAAAAATTATTATTAATAATTACAACAAAAAGTTACAATTTTGGAAGGCCTTCTCAATTAAGAGTAGCCCTCCTCTCCAAAAAGGAATTACAAAAATTTTCACACCTCTAACCCCTCACTCTCTACCCCTATTTATAGTAAACATCAGTGAATGAGAGCCATTGGATTAAAATCTTATTCAAAAATAATAAATTTCAGCCTTAGATTCGTAACAAACTGCCCAGCGTATCGATGCAGGCATCGATGTCGGTATCGATGCAGGCATCGATGCCGCCATCGATGCAGGCATCGATGCCTGCCCTTCTCCTTTTGCTGTCTGCAGCTTCTTCTTGTTGTTTGCTTTTGGGCTGTGGACAGTGGGCTTTTCTTGGACTCTTGGGCTTGGGCTTTGATTTATCTCTTCATTAAATACTTGAAAGAATTCATTGGGCTTCATGGCTTCATTAAATTATGGGCTTTTGGTTGAGAGATGAGAGTTTTGAGATTTATTATTCATTAACCTGCAATTAAAGATAAAAACAATTATTAGTAGTATATTTATTCATATAAAATAGATAATAAGGGTATAAAATTGTAATAAAATGTGATTATCATTTGGCGTCATCTATCAAATAGATTCGGTGTTGAACAATGGTTGGACTAATTCCTTTGATATCAGCCATGGTCCATCCAATGGCTTCCCTATTCTCTCTTAAAACATCTAAGAGAGCTTCCTTTTGACTGGTAGTTAAATCAGAAGAAATGATGACTGGTAAAGACTCGTTCTCCCCTAAGTAGGCATACTCTAGATTTTTAGGTAGAGGTTTCAGCTCTAACTTAGGGGGTTCCTCCACAGATGGGCGAAGCTGGACTCGGGGTTCTATCTCCAAAGGTTCTCGTTGCCAGCCAACAGCAGAAACATGATTGGCCAGCGGATCTAACTCTAGTTCATCATCAGAAAACTCCTCAATCATTAAGTTAGATGCACTTGAAACTGACTCACACTCTCCCTCTTGTTGCTCACTGGATATTCCCTGAATGAAATTCACTTCCATAAGTTGATCAGATGGATCACTAGGCTGCCTCCCTAAGTTGAAAATATTGAGGTCAACAGTCATGTTCCCAAAAGATAGTTTCATTTGATCGGTCCTATAATTGATCAAAGCATTTGAGGTGGCTAAAAACGATCTTCCTAGAATGACTGGGATTTAACTTTTGAGATTAAAAACGGGTTGTGTTTCCAAGATAATAAAATCAATAGAAAAAATGAACTCTCCAACTTTGATCAAAACATCCTCTACCTCTCCTTTGAGAATTTTTACGGATCTATCAGCTAATTACAGAGTGTATCTTGTCGGTTTAAGTTCTCCTACACCTAGCTGTTGATAGATTGAATAAGGAAGGAGGTTGACACTGGCTCCCAAGTCTAGAAGTGTCTTATCAATGTGAGTGTTACCTATAACGCATGGAATTGTGAGACAACCAGGGTCCTTATATTTTAACGGCATGAGTTTCAAAAAAATTTCACTGAGGTTGGCAGCTAAGAACACTTTCTTGGGGACATTGATGGTTCTTTTCTTAGTGCATAAGTCTTTCAAGAACTTTGCATAAGAGGGGATTTGTTCGATTGTATGTAGGAGAGGGATGTTGATCTTGACCTGTTTAAAAGTTTTTAGGATTTTCTTAACTTGCGGGGAGTTTTTCCTAGGTTTGAGTCTATCTGGAAAGGGGGCAATGGGCCTATACCTATCTAGATCAGACTCAATCTCATGTTCAACGTTTTGGTCATTAGAAGGAATGTGTTGGATGGGAGAAGGGGTTTGATCCAGTGGCATTCTAACTTGGTTGTCTATCTGTTTTCCTGATCTCAAAGTGTGAACTGCATTCACATGGGCTAGTTGGGATGAACTGGATCCATTATCTTTAGGGTTTGCAACAGGTTGACTTGGGAATTTTCCTTTCTCTCTCTCGCTCACGGCAGTGGCTAGTTGCTCAAGTTAGGTTTCTAACCGAGCTATGGCTTGAATGTTCGAGTTGAGCACTTGGTCGGTTGTTTGCATAAAGGAATTTAGAGTGGTGGATGACCGGGTCAACATATTGGTAGTTTGTATAGAAGCTTTGATCATAGCTTCTAAACCCTTTTCTAAGACACTCAAACGTTTGTCGTGATCAGAATTTAAAGGATTTGTAGGCTGGTGAGGATGAGGATGTTGGGTTGGAAAAACTGGGTTAGCTTGTTGGAAATTGTTGGTTGTGTTGAATGAAAGTGTATTTCCCCTAGGGAATTGTGGATTCGATGTGGGAATGAAGTTTTGATTTCCGGGAGAATTTCCTTGATTCCATGCAAAGTTGGGTTGATTTCTCCAACCTGAATTGTAGGTTGGAGAAAATGGATCATTTCTAGGGCGCTGGAATAAAGCGTTCATCTGTTCTAATGCATTGTTGTTTCCTAGGAGAGGGCATTCCTCTGAAACGTGGTGATAATCACATTTTATTATAATTTTATACCCTCATTATCTATTTCATATGAATAAATATGTCACTAATAAATGCTTTTATCTTTAAATGCAGGTTAATGAAGAATAAATCTCAAACTCGCATCTCTCAACAAAAACCCCTTGATTTATTGAAGAAATGAAGCCCATAAAGCCAAACAATTTCTTTCAAATATTTAATGAAGTATTAAAGCCCAAAATTGCCAAGAAATTGTCCAAGGCCCAAGCCCAAGAGCAAACTCAAGAGGGATCTGCGGACAACAACCAGGGACAACTTGACATCGATGCTAGCATCGATGGGGGCATCGATGCCAGCATCGATACCCCTATCGATGCCATCGTCATTTTGTTACGAATCAAAGGCTGGAATTTGTTATTTTTGGATAAGATTTCAATCCAAGGGCTCTCATTCACTGATGTTTACTATAAATAGGGGTAGAGAGTGAGGGGTTAGAGGTGTGAAAATTTTTGTAACACTATTTGGAGAGGAGGGTCACTCTTAATTGAGAAGGCCTTCTAAAATTGTAACTTTTGTTACAATTAATAAAATAATTTTTTTGACCGCTTTAAATATTTCTTCTCTTTGTTGGATGATGAAGATGGAGATGAAGAATTATTTGGAGGTTTACTGATAATCATATTTTATTACAATTTTATACCCCCATTCTCTATTTTTAATGAATAAATATATCACTAATAATTGTTTTTATCTTTAATTGCAGGTTAATGAAGAATAAAGCCCAAAAATCTTATCTCTCAACAAAAGCTCATGAATTAAATGAAGAAACCAAGCAAGAACCAAAAATCTCAAGCCCAGAATCAAGCCGAGTAGTTTGTAGAAGCCGGAGAAAATAAAAAAATCAAATATGAAAAGGATTAGTGGCGCATCTTGTTGCCCGTTTGTCATTGATACGGCATAAACATGTACCAAAAAGGTTGCAAGTGCACAACCATGTCAAGTTATAGTATTTAAGATATCGATCCCACGAGGATGGTGTTTTGTAGGAGAAAATATAAAATCGGTTCTTATGTTGTGTGTGTGACAAATAGGAATGATGAGTGAATGTGATTGTGGAGAGATAGAAAGAGTGAAAGTGATAGTGTGTAAGTCGGTACGAAATATAAGTGAGAGTGGATGTGACAAAAAATGAATATGATCAATAAGGCAAGAAGGAAAAAAGAAAATAAAAATCAAGAATAAAGAAAATAAAATTCATGAATAAAAGAAAATACAAGAAATTAAAGATGGTGGATTCAATTATAGACATGGGTAATCTAAAATTGAACCCACTTCTTAGAAAAGGGCGATTCCCTAGAGGGTTCTAGTCTAAAGGCGAATCAAACAAAATAAAAATAAACAAAATGAAAAACTAAACCCAAGAGGGTTCTAGCCTCAAGGTGAATAGTGCAAGAAATTAAAATCTAACTACAAAATAAATTACAAAATCTAAACTATAAAATAAAATTACAAGAATTAAATGCACGAAAATAAATCTACTCTATAAGCATAAAATAAATCTAAGGCAAGAGGGTTCTAGCCTCTTAGCTATTTAACAAGAAAATAAAATCTAACTACAAGCATAGAAATAAATCTAAACTAATAAGCAATAAAAGAGAAAAAGAAAAGAAATGCAAACCTTCAAATAATTCTCCATCTTCATCTTCATCTTCATCATCCAACAAAGAGAAGAAGAGAAAAATTTAAAGTGGTGAAAAAATTATTATTATTAATTGCAACAAAAAGTTACAATTTTGGAAGGCCTTCTCAATTAAGAGTAGCCCTCCTCTCCAAAAGGAGTTTACAAAATTTTCACACCTCTAACCCCTCACTCTCTACCCCTATTTATAGTAAACATCAGTGAATGAGAGCCATTGGATCAAACTTGAGCCCCAAGACAAGCACAATCAACCATTGACGCGCGCTACAGTAATCTGGCATCGATGCAGGTAATCAATGGGTTTTTGTTGAGAGATGAGAGTTTGAGATTTATTCTTCATTAACCTGCAATTAAACATAAAAACAGTTATTAGTGGTATATTTATTCATATAAAATAGATAATGAGGGTATAAAATTGTAATAAAATATGATTATCAAATACCCCCACACCTAAACTTTTGCTAGTCCTCTAGCAAAGAAAATAAAAAGAAAATTCTAACTCACTTTCGTAGGAATCACGGTTGTATTTAGCGTATACAACAAGCCTTTAAACCCCTAGGTTACCCTAGTGGACGAGTTGTAGTCTCGTGAGGGTTTGCAGTGAATATACCCACAAAATTCGGTCAATCTTGCCAAATTAAAGAAGTCAGTAAATAACTAAATTCACTTGATAACTTTTAGATAATCTAATTGGAGCCAGTTATCACTCAAGAAAATATTTTTATATATAACTCTAAGGTATATTTTTAAGAAAATCTTCTCATAGTAGCAATACAAAACCAAGCCAAACTTAGAAATTTAATTTAAAAGTTTTGAAAAGAACATGCTAACTCTTTGTTTTAAATAATTTTCAAGTTGCTTGATTTAGAATATTTTCCAAGACCATATATACAACTATAAAATATTTATTAGTTTTTTTTTTAACTCTTTCTTCCTTGGTGATTTTTTCTACTTTAACGGGCTTTCTAAGTGACCATTTAACGAGTTTTGGGCCAATGTATCCCAACCCAAATGGGCTTAGGTCATTAAGTATGGAAATACTCATTGGGCTTAATTACTCGGTCAGCTTAGGCTTTATAAGATAGAATCACCTTGAATTAAAGAGTTTTTTTTTCTTTTTGGTGCCCATTTTTCGTACTCTTCTTTTGCAATTTTTTTTTTGTATATGTATATATATTTTGAAAATATGTAAATCAAGACACTTTGAAAAAATTATTTTCAACTCTAAGTTAAGCATGTAAAAATTTTATTATTTTAAATAAAAATCCAAGTTAAGGCTTAAATAGAGTATACTACTTTGAAAATCATTTCTTAAGAGATTTATTTAGAGTTATCATAAAAGGTGATCTTAAGTAAATAACCAAGTAGGGATTAGAAATTTTCAAATTTATCAAATAAATCAATTTTTACATAACTCCATCAATTTGGCAAATGACGATATTTTTATAATTTTTTTTAAGAAAAAGGGGAAAAAATGTAACTAAAAATGTAAAATAAAGAGAAAAAATAACTAATTCCCACCCCCACACCTAAATTTTGCATTGTCCTCAATGCAACTCTATGATACATAAAGTAAAGTAGATAAGAAGTGAAGCACTTACATTTGATCGGCTGATAAAAATCTGTAATTACCTTTTGTCCGGGGAGGATGAAATCAAAAATTTATTCTCTTTTTTTTCTCTTTTTATCTTCTTCTTTTTTTCTTCTTTTTTTTCTTTTTTTTTCTTTTTTTAATAACTGAACAAGAAACTCTCAAATGTGAGAAGAATAAATTCTTTTTATTATTCTGAAATAAACAAAATAAACAATGTAGAAAAAAATATTCAACATGAAGAGTTCATGTTCTACATTGAATCCTACCTTATTGCTGAAAATTCTCCCACGGATTTTAAATAAATTCAACATGATATAATCAACAATGTGCTGAAATTCTAAGCATTCCGGGGTGTTCAATGATTTTTGTGGCAATGGAAGGTAGGTATTATTGGTGTTTGTCCAACACAGTTTTTTTATTTTGACAAACCCGATCTGCTTCTCCTAATATTTTTAGCTCCTCACCGAAAATTTCCTCAAAACTTAGATCTGACTCTTCTTCTTCTTCCCCCGGTCTTTCCTGAATTGAATTATCAGGGGAAGAATGAATTGGAACAATAATTTGTCTTAAAGGTGTTCTTTCCTGATTATCGACCTGTTTTTCTGACTGTAGAGCATTCATTTGAGTGTCCTTAGGATTGACCACAGGTTGACTCAGAATTTCTCCTTCCTCTACTTCACTTATGGCACTAGCTAGTTGATCAATATGGGTTTCTAATCTAGCTAGGGCTTGAGTGTTAGAGTGAAGTATGAGTTCGGTTGATTGCATAAAGGAGTTCATCGTGTAGGATGTTTGAGTTAACATATCCGTGGCTAGTGTGGATGCCTTAATAATGATTTCAAAACCTTTTTCCAAAAAATTGAAACGTTCATCATGATCTGTATCCAGAGGAGTGTGAGTTACAACTTGATGATGAGGAGACTGATTTTGATGTGACAGATTGGGTTGTTGAAATTGTGGATGAGAATTGAAAGGAACTGTGTTTTCCCTAGGAAAATCCTGATTCCATGCAATGTTTGTGTAATTTGCCCAACCTCGGTTGTAGGTTGAAAAAAATGGATCATTCACCGAATACTGAGATGGACTCTCTACAAACTCCCGAGCTTCATTGGAGATTTCAATCCTATTGGGATAACATAAATTTTGAAAAACTTGTGGATTATCCATTTGTTCAAAATGAATTTGTTGATGTGTATTGTCCTTAATCCACGTTTTGCATGCACCAAAAACAATTTCTTTTTATATAAATTTTTTTTTTGAAAAAAAAATAAAAGTTAGTTTTTTTTTTTGAAGAAAAAGGAAAAAATCCTAACTAAAACAAATCAAAATCAATCACTTTTCAATCACTCTAACTCTAGGGTTAAGCCTAACTTAACTAGACTAGCTCCTAACCAAAAATTCCTAAAGTGAAAAGATAAAAGTTTTACCCGGGTAGTTAGCCAGGTAAGGATAGTACTAGAGGGTGATCAGAGATCAATTAAGTACCTCGTTCCTTGCGGAGCGCTTTACGCAACCCCTAAACCTTACCTTAGACATCAACTAATCCAAGAAAACTTAAACCGGTTCACTTAAGGATTATTTGTTCCTTATTGAGCTCGAATCATTAGGACCAACGTCTAATGAGTTTATTAGGCTTGGGTGGTGTAGTGAGGAATTAGTGATTTTTGGGCTAAGGAAAGGGTGATGAAATCCCTCACCTTATCTTGATTATGGGGTTTTGCCCTTAAAAATATTTTGAAGTGTGTGCCAAATCAAGATGCTCAAATCACTTGGTGAATTCCTATTAACTATATGAAATGCAACCCTATGAATTAAAAGCAACTAAAAAGGATGGGAAAAAAATCTTTTTTTAATTAGGGTTAACAATCAAACAAATGAGAAGGGTGGATTTGTTTGAATTTATTATCTTGTTAGTAAATGTCAAAGTGAAGGGTGAATTTTATTATTGTCAACGGAAATAAAATCTTTTTTTTTAAGATCCTATTTGTCACTAATTGTGAGAAACTAACTAAAGGTGTGGAATTGAAAATATAAGGAAGAAGACTTACCACAAGCGAATATCCAATTCCTCAATCTCCAATTCTTGATCTTTAATCTCCAAGTAGTTCTTTCACAATAAACACACAAGTTAAAGAACCAAAATAATTAAAACCTACTTAAGCACCTTCCCCGGCAACGGCGCCAAAAACTTGATGCGGCATAAACATGTACCAAAAAGGTTGCAAGTGCACAACCGTGTCAAGTTATAGTATTTAAGATATCGATCCCACGAGGAAGGTGTTTTGTAGGAGAAAATATAAAATCGGCTCTTATGTTGTGTGCGTGACAAATAGGAATGATGAGTGAATGTGATTGTGGAGAGATAGAAAGAGTGAAAGTGATAGTGTGTAAGTCGGTACGAAATATAAGTGAGAGTGGATGTGACAAAAAATGAATATGATCAATAAGGCAAGAAGGAAAAAAGAAAATAAAAATCAAGAATAAAGAAAATAAAATTCAAAAATAAAAGAAAATGCAAGAAATTAAAGATGGTGGATTCAATTATAGACATGGGTAATCTAAAATTGAACCCACTTTAGAAAAGGGCGATTCCCTAGAGGGTTCTAGCCTAAAGGCGAATCAAACAAAATAAAAATAAACAAAAAAAAAAACTAAACCCAAGAGGGTTCTAGCCTCAAGGTGAATAGTGCAAGAAAACAAAATAAATTGCAAAATCTAAACTACAAAATAAAATTGTAAGAATTAAATGCACGAAAATAAATCTACTCTATAAGCATAAAATAAATCTAAGGCAAGAGGGTTCTAGCCTCTTGGTTATTTAACAAGAAAATAAAATCTAATTACAAGCATGAAAATAAATCTAACTAATAAGCAATAAAAGGGAAATAAAAGAGAAAAAGGAAAGAAAGTCAACATTCAAATAATTCTCCATCTTCATCTTCATCTTCATCATCCAATAAAGAGAAGAAGAGAAAAATTTAAAGTGGTGAAAAAATTATTATTATTAATTACAACTAAAGTTATAATTTTGGAAGGCCTTCTCAATTAAGAGTAGCCCTCCTCTCCAAAAGGAGTTTACAAAATTTTCACACCTCTAACCCCTCACTCTCTACCCCTATTTATAGTAAACATCAGTGAATGAGAGCCATTGGATCAAACTTGAGCCCCAAGATAAGCAAAATCAGCCATTGGTAATCTGGTATCGATGCAGGCATCGATGCAGGTATCGATGCCAGCATCGATGCCCACATCGATGCCAATATCGATGCCCACTATTTCCAAATTCTGATTTCACGGGTAGCTTCATCTCGTCGAGATAGGCGATTTTCATATATTATATGTTAAATTCCGCCTTCAGGATTAGGAGATATCGTCGTTTCTTTGTGGCCAACCATTTTGAATATGATTTCTTTTCATATTGGATTTTTGATTTTCTCCGGCTTCTACAGGCTACACGACTTCATTCTGGGCTTTTGGATAATTTGGAAATTGATTTTCCAATGTGCTTCTTTGCTTCATTTCTTCATTTAATCAATGTGTTTTTGTTGAGAGATGAGAGTTTGAGATTTATTCTTCATTAACCTGCAATTAAAAGATAAAAATAATTATTAGTGGTATATTTATTCATATAAAATAGATAATGAGGGTATAAAATTGTAATAAAATATGATTATCAGTCATCATCACATGCGTAATTGTTTATCGCATTAATGGAGCAAGTTAAAGAAAAAAAACAAAAAAAAATATGAAAACAAAATATATTCAAGATGGTTGGCCGTAAAGAAATGACGATATCTCTCAATCCGGAAGGTGGAATTTAACATATAATATATGAAAATCGCCTATCTCGACGAGACGAAGCCATCTGTGTAGGTAGATTTTTGAGTGGACATCGATGCCAGTATCGATTCTGGCATCGATACCGGCAACGATGCCAACATCGATGCTGGTATCGATGGCTACGAAACAGTTACAGATCAATGGCTGATTTTTTATGGTTTTGGATAAGGATTCAATTCAAGGGCTCTCATTCATTGATGTTTACTATAAATAGGGATAGAGAGTGAGGGGTTAGAGGTGTGAAAATTTTTGTAACTCCTTTTAGAGAGGAGGGCTACTCTTAATTGAGAATGCCTTCCAAATTTGTAACTTTTGTTACAATTAATAAAATAATTTTTTCACCACTTTAAATTTTTCTCTTTTCCAAATTTGTAACTTTTGTTACAATTAATAAAATAATTTTTTCACCACTTTAAATTTTTCTCTTCTTGTCTTTGCTGGATGATGAAGATGAAGATAAAGATAGAGATTAATTTGAAGGTTTGTTTTTCTTATTTCTCTTTTATTGCTTATTAGTTTAGATTTATTTTCATGCTTCTAATTAGATTTTATTTTCTTGTTTAAATAACCAAGAGGCTAGAACTCTCTTGCCTTAGATTTATTTCATACTTATAGAGTAGATTTATTTTCTTATATTTAATTTTTGCAATTTATTTTGTAGTTTATATTTTGTAATTTATTTTGTAATTAGATTTTAATTTCTTGTACTATTCATCTTGAGGCTAAAACCCTCTTGGGTTTAGTTTTTCTTTTTGTTCATTTTTAATTTTTTGATTTGCCTTTAGGCTAGAACCCTCTAGGGAATCACTCTTTTCTAAGAAGTGGATTCAATTCTAGATTACCCATATCTTTAATTGAATCCGTCATCTTTACTTTCTTGAATTTTATTTTCATTCTTGATTTTATTCATTCTTCTTTCTTGACTTATTGATCACATTTATTTTTACTCACATCCACTCTCAAACACATTGATTTATACACTATCACTTTCACTTTCATTATCTCTCCACAATCACATTCACCCATCACTCCTATTTGTCACACACACAACATAAGAACCGATTTTATATTTTCTCCTACAAAACACCTTCCTCGTGGGATTGGTATCTTTATACTATAACTTGACACGGTTGTGCACTTGCAACATTTTTTGGTACATGTTTATGCCGCATTAAGTTTTTTGGCGCGGATTGAAATCTTATCCAAAAACAACAAATTTTAGCCTTTGGATTGTAACTGCCTGGCCGATGGTATCGATGCCAGCATTGATAGGGGTATCGATGCCAGCATCGATAGGGGTATCGATGCTGGCATTGATACGGGCATCGATGCTGGCATCGATGCCCCCATCGATGCTGGCATCGATGCCCCCATCGATGCTGACATTGATGTGAACCTGCTTCTGGTTGTTGTCCAAAGATCCTCTTGTGTTTGTTCTTGGGCTTGGGACTTTGGACTTTTTCGTGGCTTTTTGGGCTTCAACATTTAGACTTTGGCATTTTCTCTTGATTTTCCACTGGTCTTTGATTTATTTCTTCATTAAATATTTGAAATAATTCATTTGGCTTCATGGGCTTCATTTCTTCATTAAATCAAGGGCTTTTTGTTGAGAGATGAGAGTTTTGAGATTTATTCATCATTAACCTGTAATTAAAGATAAAAATAATTATTAGTAGTATATTTATTCATATAAAATAGATAATGAGGGTATACAACTGTAATAAAATGTGATTATCAAAACTTTTGTAACTCCATTTGAGAAGAATTATTTGGAGGTTTACATTTCTTTTATTTTTTTTTATTTTTTTAATTGTTTATTAGTTTAGATTTATTTCTATGCTTGTAGTTAGATTTTATTTTCTTATTAAATAGCCAAGAGGCTAGAACCCTCTTACCTTAGATTTGTTTCATGCTTATAGATTAGATTTATTTCATGTCTTTATTTTCTCGCATTTAATTCTTGTAATTTATTTTGTAGTTTAGATTTTGTAATTTATTTTATAGTTAGATTTTAATTTCTTATACTATTCACCTTGAGGCTAGAACCCTCTTGGTTTAGTTTTTCTTTTTGTTTATTTTCATTTTCTTTGATTCGCCTTTAGACTAGAACCCTCTAGGGAATCACTCTTTTCTAAGAAGTTGATTCACTTCTAGATTACTCATATCTTTAATTGAATCCGTCATCTTTAATTTTTTGAATTTTCTTTTTATTCTTAATTCTCCTTTTTGATTCATGATTTTATTCATCTTTCCTTGTGAAAATCATTCATTCTTTGTCACATCCACTTTCACTTACATTTCGTGTCGATTTACACACTATCACTTTCATTCTCTCCATCTCTCCACAATCGTATTCACTCATCACTCCAAATTGTCACACACAAAACATAAGAACCAATTTTAATCTTCTCCTACAAAACACCTTCCTTGTGGGATCGATAACTTTTTATATTATAACTTAACATGGTTGTGCACTTGCAACATTTTTGGTACATGTTTATGCCGCATCATGTGGGTAGGAGACTGACAATTATGACATCCCGGGGCGGAAATATGATTGGTTTGAGCTGGAGCTCGTTCCTTAATTTCTTGGGCTTTTAACCTTCGGAGAATCGTCGCCATCTTCGCTTCAGAAGTAATGTTTGACTCTAGGGAAAGGGGAAAGACCACTAGACTTAGATTGGGGAACTGATGAAACCCTGTTATCAAAATGTACCTACTGCATTGTTTTCTCGGATAGACTCTCTAGGAATTCTCAAGCTTCATCGGTGTTTTTCCTCATAAAATCTCCCTGACACATCGATTCTAAAGATGTTTTTGAAGAATAGTCCAATCCTTTATATATGACTTGGCATAATCGCCATTTCTCGAGACCATGATAAGGATATTAGATCAGAAGATCTTTAAATCGGTCAAAATATTTCCAGAATGGCTCCCCTGGGATAATTTTAAAGTTTTGAATACTGTTCCTAAGCTTTACTGTTTTATGAATTGGGAATTTTTTTTGAGAAAAACGGTGACAAATTCCTCCCAAGTTGAGATGGAATTTATCGGTAAGCTGTATAACCATTTTTTAGCTTTGTCCTTGAGAGCAAATGGAATAAATCTGAGCTTGATCGCATCTTCGGTTAATTCTCTTATTTTAATCATAATACACACTTCTTTAAATTCTGAGATAAAAATATATACATCTTCTATTTCATTTCCAAGGAATTTGGGAAACATGTTTATGTAATGCGATTTAAGCTCAAAATTTGCTCCATTTACTTCGGGGACCCTTATGCAAGATGTAATTGTATTTCTGGTGGGGTAACACATATCCTGGAGAACGGGTTGATTTGTCATTTCTTGGATTGATTCAACACGGATTAAACGATGAGAATTATCCTTAACCCAAGTTTACATACACCAAAACAACTTCTTTTTATAATAATTTTTTTATGAGAAGAAAAGGATAAATAAAAATCCTAACTAAAACAAATCAAAGCAATCACTTTTCAATCACTCTAATTCTAGGGTTAGCCTAACTCAACTAGACCAGCTCCTAACCAAAAACTCCTAAAGTGAAAAGATTAAAGTTTTATTCGAGTAGTTAGCCAGATAAGGATAGTACTAGAGGGTGATTAAAGATCAATTAAGTACCTCGTTCCTTGCAGAACGCTTTACGTAACCCCTAAACATTGCCTTAGACACCAACTAATCCAAGAAAACTTGAACCGGTTCACTTAAGGATTTCTTGTTCCTTATTGAGCTCGAGTCCTTAGGGACCAACGTCTAATGAATTTTAGGAGACTTGGGTTTGTGTAGTGAGGAATTAGTGATTTGTGGGCTAAGGAAAGGGAGATGAAATCCCTTACCTTATCTTGATTAGGGGGTTTTGCCCTTAAGAATGTTTTAAGTATGTGCCAAATTAAGTGCTACAATCACTTTGGTGAATTCCTACTAACTATATAAAATGCAACCCTAAAAATTAAAAGCGACTAAAAAGGATGGAAAAAATCTTTTTTTTTTAATTATGGTCAACAACAATCAAATGTGAGAAGAGAGCTCTTGTTTGAATTTATTATCTTGTTAGTTAATGTCCAAGTGAAAGGTGAATTTTATTATGGTCAACAAAAATAAAATCTCTTTTTTTTAATCCTAATTGTCTCTAATTGTGAAGCTAACTAAAAAGGATGGAATTGAAAACGTTAGAAAGAAGAGTTACCTAAAAGCAATTCTCCAAGTTCTTGATCTTAAATCCAAGATTTTCAAGCTCCAAGCAGTTCCTTCACAAGAAAAATACACAAGTTAAAGAATCAAGTTAATAAAATCCTATTTTAGCACCTTCCCCGGCAACAGCGCCAAAAACTTGGTGCGGCATAATTATGTACCAAAATTGCAAGTGCACAATTTATCAAGTTATAGTATAAAAAATATCGATCCCACGAGGAAGGTGATTTTAAGAGATTATTAGAAATGGTTCTTATATTTTGTGCGTGAATGTTTTTATCTCTTCTTCTTGGTTTTGAAAATTATGCTTTGATACTTTTTATGAAAACAAATTTTCTTTGATCAAATTCTTTGGTTTTCATGATTATTAATTTTGTTTTGATTTTGATGAGAGGACTACGTTTATATAACCCTCCGGATTTATTGGGTGTTTATTCCCAAATCTTGTTTACCGGGTGCTAAAATGTTTATATGGGTTGTTACTAGCTCAAGAGCTAGATATAATTGCCTCTCTTGATTTTTTAAAATCAATGATGATTTGATTTTATGCTCTTATATGATTTAATTGTGATTTATGATTTCATTGGTTGATTTGTTTTCATTTGAAAACTTTTTTACATGATTCTCATGTTTCTCTTCTTTTGATTTCATAAATCTATTTTATACATTGGCTTTTATGATAGGAGACAATATGTTCATCTTGATATATTTATATATGTTCTCATTATCTCTTGAATGTGAGTGATTTTTGGCATATTATTTATGCATGCTCACATATGTTTGCCATGATATTCATTTCATATATTCCATATGGCATTTTGATAGGGGGAGCAATCCCTATATCTTTTTATGTTTGATACTCACCCATGCTTATTTGTAGGGGGAGCTTTCGCTCTCTTAATTCTTTTGTCCCCTTTTTGATGTTGTCAAAGGGGGAGAAATATTGTGAGTATATCTATCTTGTTTGTTTATATGCATGTGAGTTATTATCTTGTATATGTTCATTTCCTTCATGCATATATTCCTTTTTTGTAAATTGTTTGTCATCATCAAAAAGGGGGAGATTGTTGGCCTTCTTGTTTTGATGATGTTTAACAAACAATTTATTACTAATGTTGTTTGTCTAGTGTTTGTGCATTCCTATGTTTTGTAGACAAACAACGTTGTTGGAGGATGGATGGAATAGAGCTTCAACGATCATATCCAAAGGAGGTTGGCGGAATGTCGGTGAAGCCTTGCTATTCAAAGTTCAAGATCCAAGTTCAAGCTTCATCCGCGAGATTACCAAGTCAAGCTTATTGAAGATCAAGATCATTGCTTGGGTAATTTAGTTTAGGAATTTATATTATGTGTGTTAGTACTTTAAGCTCAATCATATACACACATACACGTTTTGGTTTTTGTATATATATAGTTATATATATACATATATGTTTTGGTTTGATAGTTTTCAAGTTTTACTATGAAACAAATGAATAGAATTGGAAAATACTATTTTGTTTCATGTTTATATGCCTATATATGATTTCACCTTTAACAAGCTTATATTTAATGAAATCATATTTAGTGTTTTGAATATATTGCATAGAATATGCAATTTTATGAAAATATTGTATTTCTAGGTTATAGACTTCATAACAACATATTATATCTTTTATCAAGTCTATACAATCATTTCATAAGGTTTCAAAATGTTGTTTAAGTCAAAATATCAAAATATCAATTTTCAGGTTTTCATGTTTTGGACTATTTTGTAAAATGATGATATTTTTCATTTGGGAAGTCCTTTTTCGAAACCAGTCGTTGTAGCATGTTTATTATCATGTCTACAATCATTCCCCAAAGTTTTACATTTTTCTGAATTTATTTGATATTTTTAAACAGTGTTTTAAAATCAGATAAACAGTTTTCAGAATCTGGGATGTCAGTTTTCGGTCGACCGGTACGGTCGACCGGTACGGTCGATCGGTCAATTGACCATTCGTCAGTATTTTTCCAGAGATTCGTCGGTCGACCGGTCCGGTCGACCGAGAGCTTCCTTCGGTCGACCGCACCGGTCGACCGGATAAGTGTTTGCTTGATTTCCTGTTTTCGACCTGGATAACGGTCGACCGAACTTTCCATCGGTCGACCGAATTTTTCCATCGGTCGACCGACGGAATTTTCGGTCGACCGACAATAGATCCGTTGGGCACAACGGCTACTTTTCTGAGGAGCTTTCTGGGGGCTTTGTTGTCCTTTGGCTTGGGGTTTTTTGGCTGAGTTTTGAGAGGGTATAAATACCCCATTGCCTTCAGCTCTCCACCTAACTAAGAGAGTTTTTAATCAAGTTTAATAAAGTTTTTAACAAGGGTTTTAGTTTGGTTTAAGTGTGTTTAAAAAGCTTTTAAGCAAATTGAGAGTTTGTTTTTGTGATTCAATTCTACAAGAGCTTGAGGAGATCATCTATTGGTGTTTGGGCATCCAACTCTTCTCCCTCCACTCTTGATATATTGAGAAGTTTTCTAAACTCTATTTCTAGCTTTTTTATATATTTGATTATCATTGTTATTAAGCTAGAACTACATTGAGTTTAGTTTTGATTTATATCTCTTTGTTCACACACAACCTTTTGAGCTTATTGTATTTACATTCATAGTATAATTTGGGGTTGTGGGTTTGTGACTAAGAGTTGTGCTTAATTGAGTTCTCACCTTGTTTTGAGAACAATCATTTGTCATATTTGTGCTTATTGTGAGAATCACTTTGTAATACACTTGTACACCGAGTGAGGAGTGTGTGGTGAGAGTCGGGGATCGTCCCAAGAGGAGTGGCGTCGGTTGACGTGCCTAGGGAGAGGTTGTAACCGAGCACTTGAGGGAGACACGGCTAGGTCCAACACTTAGTGGGTGTAGAGTGTGATTGCAAGAGTGTGAGTTGTAGAGTTTTCGGTTAGCTAGAAAACCGAGTGTGTAGAAGAAGTTCCGGCTTCCAAACCGGATTGTGTTAGTGGATTTCTCCCCGGGAGTGGGGAGCGGAGACGTAGGACGGAAGGTCCGAACTCCGTGATCATATTGCTTGTTTGAGTGTGCTTTGGCGTTCATTTATATTTATGTTCATATCTTATATCGCCATTGTCCATAGCTCATTATTTATATGATCCACTATCTTGTTTATGTTTTTATCACCCTTAGTTACATATCCTTGCATATATCATATTGTATATCTCTTTGGTAGGATATATCACATTGTGTTAGTTTTATATCCTTCATATATCATATTGTATATCTCTTGTTAGGATATATCTTGTTGTTCACATTGCTTATCCTAGCTCACATATCTTGTTGTATTTCATATTGCTAGGATAACTTGTTAATTAATTTTAATTGGCATTTAATCGGATTAGATTAGCATAAGACCCTAATCACCCCCCCTCTAGGGTCTAACAATTGGTATCAGAGCTTGGTGCTCTTTGATTTAAGGTCTAATCGCCTTGAGTTAAAGATCCAAGTTATCTCTTTGTGCTAATCTAATTTTGAGCTTTATTTGTATCTTGCTTGCCTTTTATATTATGGATATGCATGGTTTAGGTTATGCCATTAATATTGCTCCTAGGTTAGATAATTTCCCTTATGCCCAATGGTGTGTTAGATTTAAACTTTTTGTTCAATCTAAACACTTTGATTTATGGGAAATTATAGATGATGCCTATATTGTGCCCACTATGGAGAAATCCAAGTGGAATAAAAATGATCATCGTATGTTTACTATGAACAACATTTTGTTAGAATATTTGCTAAATACTTTTAACTCATCTATGTCTAACAAGTTTGTTCATGTTGATAGTGCTTACACCTTATGGAAATTAATTGAAGCACATCAAGGGGACTTGGAGGCGATCCAACAAGTTTTGGCGGATCCGGCTTCAAGTTCATGTGGAGCGTCACGCACACGTGCACTAGGCGATAGCCCTAGTGAGGTTTGCGAGTTCGAATCTATAAATAATTTACCTAATGATGAACTTGCTTGTGCATATGATAGGTTAATGCATGCCTACACTAAGTTGCATAATAATTTCATTGATCTTAAAAGCAAGCATGTTAATTTGAAATCCGATCATGAATTGCTAGCATCAAAATTTGATACTATTGCTAAAGATAATGTGATCCTTAAAGAAAATAATGAAAAATTAAAATTGGATCATATTACCTTGAGTTCCAATGTTGCTAGCTTAATTCATGAGAAGAATGATGCCATGTTAGAAGTAGAGTCTATTAGAAGTAAATTTACATCATTTAAAAATGATCATATTTGCTCTACTTCTATTGACAATGCTTCTATGCCTAATGATGACTTGAACAATATTAAAAATCGCATTACATCTTTAGATTCAACTCTTAACACATGCATTGTTAATAACAAGAAACTTATGGACTTATGTGTAAAGTCTCGTGCTAACTCTTCAAAACCAAGCACTCACTATGTACATATGTATAGCAAAGTTTACAAATGCTCAATTTGCGGTCGTAAAGGCCACATTGCTAAATTTTGCTATGATGCACACAAATCTTCTAAGATTAATGCTTATTGTGCATCTCATAAGGCTTCTTCATCACACACACATGCACATGCATCTATTTCTCATCATAAGCATGTTAATGTGTATAAATGTGATCTATGTGGTCGGTTTGGCCATTTGGCAAAGTTTTGCTTTGACATGAAAAAGAATTCTAGTTTGCCAAATGTTTTTCATAGACCACATGTGTTTAAGTGTGATATTTGTGGTAGATTTGGCCATTTAGTAAAGTTTTGTTATGATTTAAAAAATTATTCAAACTTGTCAAATTTCTCAAGTAGACCACCTTTGTTTAA
>NC_033799.1:66351273-66352474 GCF_001876935.1 Asparagus officinalis | reverse complement strand
TCACCTGAGTCTGCATTGACATTCTCGTTACCACCCCCTGCATTGACGGGAGGATTATTGGTGTTATGCATCTCATTCGCATTAGTGTCTTCGTCTTCAAGATTAACCGGGTTACGACGACTTGGCTCGCCTTGCTGGTTCATCAATGCTTCGATTTGCTGGTCATGCATTTCTTTCATGTTTTGCATGGCCATCTGCATTTCGAACCTGAAGGTTTCCTGCTGCTTAGCTAAGGCGTCTTCAAGCATTTTGGCCACTTGCTCAGCACTTATCATAAGTGCCTCGCGGGGTTATCCCTCGCTGGATACCGTATTATCTGATGCAACCGCGGAGCCGGCATCAGATTCTTCATCTTCTGAAGGGAGTCTTGTCCGAACCCTACCATAGGTTGCTCGCTTGATGGTTCCGGACTGCAGACGGGTTCTAGGCCGGGATGCTTTCAGAATCGATTCGAAATTGTCCCGCGCCGATGTCCCTCTGCTGGTCATGTTGGTGGTGACCCTCGGAAATTCTCCCTCTTCAACCACCGTTCTTTTTCGTCGGAAACGCCTAGGCCTTGTTTTCTTGGTTTCGGCTTTTCGGTACTGAGCCTTTCGAAAACCGAAACTCTTTCGGGGACCGCCTTGATGCAGCTGCATTCAGACAATACTGCCCGAATGAGTTTGGAACAGGGGCACTGAGTTTCCTGTTCTCGGGGACTCCTTTTCCTGGTTTTATTCGTACCCCCAGCACGATAGTACAACTCGTCTGCTTGACGATCGGAGTAACCTATCGTGTGTTGGCACAACTTCTCAGGTATAACATTATCGTCATCAGACGATAATGTTTCCTTCTGAGGGGGAACTGCCTTCTTCGGGCTTTCAAAAGTCACGCGCCTCGAAACATGCCTTTTTAGGCGTGAGTTCTCAGCGGGCTCCTGGACTTCAATGCGCAAATTGGTGCGCATGACTGCCTTGGTCTCTTTGTCATGTTAGAGGTGACGGCGACCCCCAGCATGTTGCGTCGTCCGGGGCTTCTTCATCAGGCCCAAATGATCTTGGACAGGAGCTTTGCCTCTCTCGTCGGGAATCGGACCGAGGCGCTCCAAGACTGGCTTCTTCCTTTGGGACGATTCTGCATGATCTCCCGGAAAAGCTATTGGAATTACCGGCGACTTGGGTTGATTCGCCGGTGGTTGAACTTTTGTTGGAGGCTGCTTCGG
>NC_033799.1:66316305-66351017 GCF_001876935.1 Asparagus officinalis | reverse complement strand
GCTCGGCCCCCGAGCCACCCTAGGGTGGCTCGGCTTGGGCCGAGCCACCTTAGGGTGGTTCGGTTCGGGCCGAGTTCCCCCAGGTGCGCTGGTTTTGTCGTTTTCCGTTGTTTCCGGTTGTTTTGTCCGTTGTTCGGTTGTTTTGTTGATTTGTTGACTTGATTCCGGATTTGGCAGTAAACTCAGTCGGTGTTTGAGTTCAAATCCACTTTGTTGGAAGACCCGTCGACTCCCCGAACCACTAACGTTGTTCACATGCAGTTCGTTAGCTTTGTAGCCTCTTTAGTTCGTTTCGTTGCTTGAACGTTCGTCGATTTGTCGAATCATCGCGCCGAGCTGTGTCAAGGGACCTATAAGCAGTTTTATACGCCTACAGATACCCCCTCCAAAGCTTTTCAGCCTCGTTCTTTTATAGAAGAGTCTGGAATGCTTTGGATATGATTGCCCCTACCCTTTGTCGGTGTAACGGGACCTGGAAATGACTTTTGTTCTGTATTCCTTCAATCCTTCGGGCCATTCAGTGCTTTGTAGAATGCCTGTAGGGGTTCCGGTGCTGCATTTATTGTCTGACCGTTGTTGGAATTTGAACTTTGAAGTCGATTCCTGATTTTTTCAATCTTTAACTCGTGTTGGTTGGTTCGACGTGCAACTAACGCTCGATTGTCGGTGTTGAATCCTCACTTGTGACACGTTGTCCGACGTCGTGTTATTGAGTTATCCTTAAGAATATTTTTAGAAAAATATTCTCCAGGAACTTCTCAACAACAATAGGAAATAGTTTATACTCGTATACCTTATTGGAGTATTTCCGTGCTCAAATGATCAGAACCGGTCCAAAGATGTCTCAAAAAAGGCAGTATTTGGGCTCAAAATCTTTCTGACCCTTCCCAATATGTGGGAGAGGGGTTAACTAGGTGAGGGATCGAACCATTGATTGATCTGAATTCGTTTCGATGCTTAATTTAGCTCCAATTTGAATTCTGGTTCGAATTTGGTTCAAACTGGTTCGAAATTGACCCAAACTGGTCCAATCTAACTCAATCTGGTTCAATCTGGCCTATTCTGGCTCACTCTGGTCTGGTCTAGTCCAGCCAGGTTCAATCTGGTTCAATTGGGCTCATTCTGGCTCAATTTGGCTCATTCTGGCTCAGTCTGGTCCAATTTGGCTTGGTCTGGTTCAGTCTGGTCTGGTCTGGTTCAGCCAGATCTGGTTTAAGGCTATAAAAGAGGGTTTTTTGGCTTCTTTTTTCTTCTCTTCCTCCTCTCTTCTAGGGCCGGCCCCCCCCTCTTCCTCCTTTTTGAGTTTTCTCTTCCCTCGAGCGTCTTTTCTCCTCGAAACTTTGATATTTATCCGAGATCTGGGTTTCCTTTTGATCTTTGACTGAGAGATCCTTCAAAAAATCATTTTTTAGAATTCCTCTCAGACCCCTCGAGCACGTGGTGAAAGTTTCCTAAAAGGTCTCATCTTCGTTGGATCTCGAGCCTTTCTTCAGGTAAATCTTCCACAATTTGGATCTTTTTCATGCTCAATTTAATTCATGCATTTGTGGGGTTATATGTGAGGGTTGAGGGTGTGATTTGATGCCTCGAGCTAATCTTTCAGGGGGGTAAAAATGCAATTTTGAGGGGTTTTTATGCAAAAATTAGGGCTGAAATTATTTTTTGAATCTAACCCTTTGAGTTATTTTGCAGGCCGTCATGTCTCGCGCCTCGAGAGGTCGTTCCCCTGCCATGTCGGTTGATGGCGCGCCTCCCTCTTATGCTGGTGAGCTACTTTTTGCAAATAAACCCTTTTTTCTTATAAATTTGTAAATTGACCCTTTTTTAAACCCCACGTTGTTCTCCTTGGCGAGGCAATCGGGAAGAGCCTTGATTCTCCTTGGTGAGGATCGACGCTTCAAAGATATGTTTTGCTTGGTCAAAACCATATCTCAAAATTAAAGGGGGCGATTTGACACTACATTGCGTTTTATAAGGCAGGGATATGTTGTCGACATACCCTGTTTTGTGATTGCACAATGTGGCCAAATCGTCTCACCCTTTATAAGGCAATGACTCTATCTTAGCTATTTGTAAGATGAGTTCAATTTCCTTTTATAATCGAGACTAACCAGTGTTTAACTGTCTATTTTGCAGTGGGGTACCCTTCTGGATCATTCCCGTCCCACGCAATATATGGACGGCGTGGCGAGCATTATTCGAACTCCAACGATCCTTCCCCTATTCCAGCTACCCCTCAGTTTGCTTCGGACACGTCGACTGAGGTTGCCCAAGTGGTGAGGGAAGGTGGTCATCGAGCTATTCGCCAGCTAATCACAGATGCGCCTTTTGTGAAGGACGCCAGCTCTACTCAGCCTCTTCGAAAGAGCGATTTCCTATTTGGTGATTCTGTCGATGACCCAGAAGCCGTATTCATTGGTGCTGAGCATTGGCTTCACAAGACCGGCAATGGCTTCATATACTTGCCGGAGATTCCTCGGCATCGTTCATTGACTGAGCTCAGATGTCAGGCTGTGACACGGGAGATGTCGTGGCGCTTGACAGAGGATCATATGAGTGTCCATTGCGGCTATATCACTCATTCGGCGGTTCCTGGTTCGTGCAGAAGTCGTGTTACCGGATTGCGTCCTGGTGTATTGGGGCTGGACGAACCACCACGTAACGAGTTCCTTGCTACCGCTTCCACCTTGAGGAATCGTCTCGCTGTTCTGGGACGGGAGATGCCAGCGACACGTCACAGGTTTTACGGTTGGGTCCACTCTTCGGACAAGTCTTGGTGGAGCCGCATGACGACATACGTCTTGAGCCGATGGGGCGAGGAGTTGCATGCTTGCGGTTTGTATGCAGCCGTTCGTGCCACCGTGTATGGCTTGCCTATCAGTTTGAGACATTTCTGTGCTTTGTTCGAGCTATATAATCCAGACTCGAACACTTTTCTGACCCGGCAGGGGGAGTTAGGCTTGGCTCTTCACGAGATGCACAGGATTTCTGGCTTGTCCATGGGACAGATGCTATACCAGGAGTACTTTCCTTCCAGTCATGAGTTGAGCCAATTAAAAGATCGCATGCCTGACCGTTATGAGACTCTATGGGACCTCACTTGTCATTACCATATTGCTTTGGCACAGTCGGAGCCCTTAGCAAAGAGGACCAAGGTATGTGTGAGTCTGAAACAATTTGCGAACTACTTGTTCAAGAATCTGGAGAGCACTCATGGCGAGGATATTTGTGAGCTGGCCCCATTCACTCCTTCAGAGGTGAACAGTCTACTGAAGAAGATCGGCGCTCAATCTTACACCACCGGCGGTCCTGAGGGTGGCTTTCCTGCGAAGACCAAGTTCAAGTCATTCTTGTGGCACGCTACCGCACCAATTCGACCAATGACACTTCTTGCTGGCTTTCTTGCTATCTGGTTGAAAAAGTGCGTGGTTCCATATCAGTCTGGCGACGCCTTGCCCTTGGAGGTACTTTACCCAGCAGTTCAGCTCGCCTATAAGAAGGAACTCTCACTTCTTCCGGTGATGGTGGCTAATATTCACCGAGGACTTCGACAGCTTTCCAGTGCGTTCACACGGAAGGAGACCGATTTACCAGGTCAGATTCCCACGCTTAAGGTGGAGCTCCCGTACGCTTATCTGATGGCCTGGTTTGTCCTTCATCGCTCGGATATGATGTCGGTGCCGAACGCCACAGACCATTCTGTTCCCCTGCTACAGTTGCTTGAGAATGGCAGGTGGGAGGGCCGCGGATTTTCTGATGTCAGACAGCAGTTGCAGGTCCATAAGTGTTGGGCATTCTCTACTTGTTTTCCGCAGTTCTCCGGTCGATATGGTGAATGCTTGATAGATGATGAGAGGCCTAGAGAGTACCGGACTTATTTAGACATCGGCTGCTTCAACTGGCTAGTGAATATTAGGCCCGGCTATCTGACTTTCCGGGTGAGGGATCAGTGCTTCATCGAACCATATCTACCGTGCCGATTCGCTCGCCAGTTTGGCTATGACCAGCTTTACATTGGGAATCCTCGTCAGCAGCTTCGTACTCATAGTGGTTTGATAGACGGTCTCCGCGCTTGGTTGTGGACCGTGACTGGCTGTACTGGTGTTAGATTTAGTCTCCCGAGTGCTGACCGGCAGTTGAACCTTACTTTCTTGAGCTGCAAATGGTTGTTAGCAGCCAACAAGACTATCCCTGTGAAGCCAATCGCAGAGTTAGAGGCTGAGGCAGCTTCCCAGGTTGATTCCCGCAGGATTCGGGAAAACGCCCGGGCACAGAGGATACGGAACAAGACTCGTCGGATTGACGAAGAGGGACAGAGGACATTCCATTCCACAGACGAGGCTTCGGGCGGGGATCCCGAAGATTACGATGACTTTTCCGAGCGAGGTTTGCACTTCATCTTTTTCTTCTATCTTCCAGAAGTGTTGAAACTGACTATGGTTTGATGTTCCAGATACCACAGTTGATCAGGATGAAGATTTCCGTCCTCCTCCTCAGGCGAGACCTTCGATCCCTATTGCTAGGCGGAAGAGATTGGCCCGCAAACCTCGTGTAGCTTCACGAGCATCTGACATGGATCTGGCTGGAGATGACCCTATTAGTGACAGAGGTAACGTCTACTCTTTGAACCATTTTCTTGGTTATTCTGAACATTGACTCATGCTTTTCCATTTCTATATAGGAGTGCGTGGGGAGGATGAGATGAGTCCCGATCCTGTTCCCTTATCTCCCGATGAGTCTGACCCACTACCCCCTGTAGAGAAGTCTACAGGGGTTGCTGACATTAGGGAGGAGATCAGTGTAGGACCAGATTCTGTGAGTCAAGGTACATCTATCACTGACAGCGTATTTCTTTAGATAATACATTAATGAATTTGTGTATCCTCTAACTGTCCTCTACTCCTTGCTCCTTCAGATAATTTGCAGGAGGCGAACCTTGGAAACGAAGAGGCTGATGCACCCGTGAGAGGTAACTCATTTCCATTAGTTGTAGTCTCTTCATTATTCTTTGGCACTTATATTCTTTTATGTCAGATTTCTCCATCGACGATTTTGACGAGGGAAGCCTGTTTGCGGACACTCCTATGATGCACTACATATATAGCTCACCTCAGATTGATGACCAGCTACCTGGAGACATGTTTCCTGAGTCCGCATTTGCTAACAATCCTGAGGATGGTTCCTTTGAAGGTATGTGCCTCCTGCTGAGTTGATTATAGGACTAGTCGACCTTGACTAATGCAGCTATAATGTAACGCCTCTGCGAATTCTGTTTTGAATTTGACAGGAGCTTTTGTTGAGAAAGACCATGTTGAGCCGGCTGTGCGACCAACTCCACCAGTCGATGCAGCTACAGTTGTTACATCTCCATCACCCCCAGTGACTCGAGGGGAAGGAGGTATAATTTAATTAGCTGAGCGATGCCGTTCATTTCCTCATTGAGGCTTTTGACGAACTTCTCTTCTTTGTGTAGGGCTTCCTTCTCAGCTTCATATCCTCGTTAAGGAGTTGTTATCAGGGGATGACCCTGAGAAGATCATCATCAGCGTAGAAGTCCGCTCTTATTTCTCCTCCCTGACTGTTATAATTGGCAAACTCCTCCACGACGGACTTTCTCTTCGCCAATTTAAGCCCTACCTCGATTCCAAGATAAACTTGATTAGGGACATAGGATGTCCGGATCTAGCGACGGCTATGGTTGATGACCTTGATCGCTTAGAGCGTGAGCTTCAGATGTTTCATGAGCTCCGGGATACAGGTGCCTCTTCATTCGTTGCTGCCGAGTTGGATGCTCGCTTACAGACATGGCGCAGTACTCGGATGGTTGCTGAGCTCGAGATTCAGGTGCAGCGGGACCGCATAGATCGAGTTGAGGCTGATTTCGCCACTAGATCTTCTTTCCTCGAGGAGCTTGATTCTCAGATAGATCAGCTCCGACGAGAACTCCGTGAGAAGGAAGACACAAAGATGCAGAATCAGCAAGCAAATGCTGCTTTATCTGATGAGCTGAAGTCCTTGAAGCAGAGACTGGCTGAGACAGAGGAGGATGCTGTGAGGACTTTAGCTGCGAACGAAGAGTCTGTTAGAGCTGAGTTGCAGGAGGAGCTTAGACGCTCTTATGACGAGAAGTTATCTGAATTCAGTCAGCAGATTCTTAGCCATGGGCTTGATGTATGATTTTATTTGCTGAAAACCTTGACATTTGATTCTCTTTAGTGGAATTGGTTTTTATCTTTATCTTTATTATGATTCCTCATCACGTTTGAAATGATTGACCATAATACTCATAGGATTTTTGGCAAACCCCCAGCCTTCAACGGGTTTGATTAGCCTTTACCGACTACCGTTTGAGTCGGGCTAGCATGCGGATTATCGGAATCCGTTCCGCATGTAACGTTGTGCTAAGGGAATGAACTCCCTTAGACTTCGTGCTATGATGTCGAATACATAGACTTCGCCATTGTTACGGGAATAGGCTACCCGGCGACACGTGTTAGGTGTTGACTTTAGGATTTTTTGGCTAACCCCCAGCCTTCAACGGGTTTGATTAGCCTTTACCGACTACCGTTTGAGTCGGGCTAGCATGCGGATTGTCGGAATCCGTTCCGCATGTAACGTTGTGCTAAGGGAATGAACTCCCTTAGACTTCGTGCTATGATGTCGAATACATAGACTTCGCCATTGTTACGGGAATAGGCTACCCGGCGACACGTGTTAGGTGTTGACTTTAGGATTTTTGGCTAACCCCCAGCCTTCAACGGGTTTGATTAGCCTTTACCGACTACCGTTTGAGTCGGGCTAGCATGCGGATTGTCGGAATCCGTTCCGCATGTAACGTTGTGCTAAGGGAATGAACTCCCTTAGACTTCGTGCTATGATGTCGAATACATAGACTTCGCCATTGTTACGGGAATAGGCTACCCGGCGACACGTGTTAGGTGTTGACTTTAGGATTTTTGGCTAACCCCCAGCCTTCAACGGGTTTGATTAGCCTTTACCGACTACCGTTTGAGTCGGGCTAGCATGCGGATTGTCTAACTCCGTTCGCATGTAACGTTGTGCTAAGAGAATGAATTCTCTTAGACTTCGTGCTATGATGTCGAATACATAGACTTCGCCATTGTTACGGGAATAGGCTACCCGGCAACACGTGTTAGGTGTTGACTTTATCCCTACTTAGGTTTCGGGATAAAATACCCCAGACTGGTCTTCTGGTGTCTTTTTCTACGGCGAAAGACTAAACCGGCGACGCGTGTTAGGCGTCGGCATATCCCTTCTTAGGATTCAGGATGACATTCCCCATGCGTGTAAGGCATGGATTTTGGTGTTATTAATGACGACCTGCCACAATGTTGAATATGTGGACGGGTGTTCTTTTTAACGGTTAAGAACTAACCGGCAGCGCAGGTTAAGCGCAGACTTATCCTTGCTTAGGTTTCAGGATAAAATACCCCAGAATCAGACTCTGGTGTCTTTTTGTGCGGAAAAAGACTAAACCGGCAGCGCGTGTTAGGCGCAGACTTATCCCTGCTTAGGATTCGGGATAAACTTCCTAGGATGAATCCTAGATTGATAGATTCTTAGAAAAGGTTGGTGCGGGAAAGGAAGAATTTTATATTCTATTTCCCGGTCTTCTTTTAGGGTGAAGGCGAACCCAACAGACAAGGAAGGAAGAATTTTATATTCTATTCCCTGATTCTGGAAAGGAAGAATTTTATATTCTATTTCCAGCGAAGAAGAAACTAGAAGTGGGGTGTCCACTCCGAGAATCTGGAAAATTTAGATAAACTTGCCTTTTATAGGATGAGTTATCTAAACTGAAAATGGGTCCTTCGTTTATCGAAGTGGTATTTTCAACTCCGGTTATAACCATGAACAAGGTTTAACCAAAGAGAAAAAGGGAAGGAGTTCTTTCGTTTATCGAAAAGGGACTCCGAACTGAAAGTGGACCTCTTGTTCATGGAAAGAATCAAGAGGGCCAGAAAAACATTTTTGGTGGACTCACTGTCAATTGAAATTGATCAGTGAGGGATTTTGGTGGTGACAATGATTTTGGGTTATCCTCTAGAATATTAAGTGTAATATTCTTCGAGGAACTTCCCGGTAAATGAGTTATCCTGAATGTACTAGGGATAGTACTTTTTCAGGAACTTCCCATTTATTGGCATTAATTGCCTGGCGCCCTCTTGAGTAATCAGGCGATATGCGCCGTTTGAATAGACTGTGTCTATTACAAACGGTCCTTCCCATTTGGGTTCGAATTTACCTTTCTTCTTGGAGGTGAGAATTATTGGTCGGCGAGCAGCGAGGACCAGATCTCCTTCCTTGAAGCTTCTCTGTCGGACTCTTTTGTTAAAAGCCCTTGACATCCTGGCTTGGTAAAACTCGATGTGTTGTTGAGCCTCCAAACGCTTTTCATCCAGCCTCTCGAGCTCTTCGAGACGCTTCTGATGTTGTTCCTCCGTCGTCATCTCCGTTGCGAGGGCGATCCGAAGGGACGGAATCTGAATTTCCAGCGGTAGCACAGCTTCACATCCGTATACCAGCGAATACGGGGTAGCTCCCGTAGGCGTGCGTATGGTGGTGCGATAAGCCCAGAGTGCTTCACCGAGTTTATCGTCCCAGTCTCGTTTATTGGTCTTCACGAGCTTTGACAAGATCTTGATGATCGTCTTGTTAAACGCCTCCGCTAATCCATTCGCGGCGGGATAATAAGGTGTTGATGAAACGTCTTCAATTTTGAACTTGTCACAAAATCTGATGAAGGCGTTGCTTATAAATTGCGGACCGTTGTCATGAATGATCCTTCTTGGCACGCCGTGTCTGTAGATGACATGATGCTTGATGAAATTGATGACGTTGTTCGTCTTTACTTCTTTAAGCGGAATTGCTTCAGCCCACTTTGAGAAGTAATCCGTGATCGCCAGAATGAATCGATCGCCTTTGACTGAGGGAGGAAAAATAGGACCGACGATGTCCATACCCCAAGTCTCGAACGGCCAAGACGTGGTTGACGTGTGCAACTGCTCTGGCGGTTGATGCATATAATTTGCATGTATTTGGCAAGCATGACACTGTCGAGCGTACTCGATCGCGTCACGAACCATTGTGGGCCAATAGTATCCCATCCTTCTGATGCGATCATACAGTTTAGGACCGGGCTGATGTGCACCACATTCTCCTGCGTGTGCTTCCTTAAGAACTTCTTCTGCTTCTTTGTTCGAAAGGCATCGGAGTAATAAACCATCGTATCCCCTACGGTATAACGTATGGGTCTCGGCATTATAAAAGAATCTTGGCGCTCTTCGGCGAATTGATTCCCTTTCTTTTACGTCTTCTGGCAGAATACCATACTGGACGTAGTCAATGATGGGAAAACGCCAATCTCGGGACTCAGACCCAATTTGGGTTGAATTCACCTCCTTGGCGTTTACGTTTCCGTCATCTTCCTCTTCAATATTCCTACTGTATATGGGTACGCAGAGTTGATGCGTCCGTACTGTGACTAACAGCTCAGCTTCGGGAGGCTGTGCCAGTGATACTGCTAGTGCCGCCAGTGCGTCTGCATAAGCGTTCTGGAGACGAGGGATATATTCGATAAAGAATTCTTCAAAAGTTTCGGCCATTCTGATGGCTTCCTGATGGTATGGGATCAAGTCTGGATTCCTGACTTCATACTCACCGCGAACTTGGTTGACTATCAATTGCGAATCTCCAAAAGCTTCGAGATATTCGACCCCCAGCTCCTTGGCGAAACTGAGTCCAATGAGAAGCGCGTTGTACTCGGCTACGTTATTGGAGCACGGATTAGTCAGCGAATAAGCTCGAGGCATCACATGCTTTCCCGGGGAGATTAAGACGATTCCAACCCCAGAGGAAACTGTATGACCTCCCGGGGTTATTACCCTATTAACTGACCTTGAGGCACCATCGAAATATAATTGCCATACTTGTTGGTGCGACGTGGTGTTAACCTCGTGGGTTTCATCCGGCAAGTCATCATATACTTCTGCCGTATCTGTGGTCGGGTTTGCCGCCAGAAGATCACAAATCGCTTGTCCTTTGATCGACTTCTGTTGTTTGAAGTGCAAATCATATTGGGACAAGAGAAGGGCCCACTTCGCTAATCGCCAATTCATAGAGGCCGGTTGCGTCATAAACACCCGTACTGGGTTAACATTGGAAATGACGTAAATCGTCTGTCCAACCAAGTAATGCCGCATCTTTTGCATCGCGAATACCAATGCGAGGCATTCTTTCTCGATCATCGGATATCGAGACTCGGCGCCTATCAAGGTCCGACTTAGGTAATAAACTGTCTGTTCGTGACCGTTATCGTCGTCTTGTGCTAGTAAAGCACTTATCGAGTGGTTCATCGCCTTGATGTAAATCAAGAACGGTTTACCCGACTTCGGTGCAACGAGAACAGGAGGATTCGTCAGATACGTTTTGATATCTTCGAATGCTTTTTGGCAGGCGTCGTCCCAGATGAATGACACCCCTTTCTTGTTTAGCGTAGAAAATGGTTGGCACTTCCCAGAAAGGTTTGAGATGAACCGACGGATGTAAGCTAGCCGCCCTTGCAATCCTCTGAGCTCTCTCAAATTTCTAGGAGGTTGCAGTTCGTGTATCGCCTTTACTTTGTCAGGATCGATATGTATACCTTTAGTGGTGACGACGAATCCAAGGAATTTTCCGCTAGACATTCCAAGGAAGGATTTAGTAGGGTTCATCTTCAATTGATGACTCCGCATGAGATCGAACATCGTCTTCAAGTCCTTGATGTGATCTTCTTTGTTGTGACTTTTTACAACCAAATCATCAACGTAGCACTCAACTGTTTTCCTGAGATGCTCTTGGAAAATCCTAGTCATCGCTCGTTGATACGTGGCGCCTGCATTCCTTAGACCGAATGGCATCACCGTGTAACAGAATACACCAAGGGGCGTTCTGAACGCTGTATGCTTCTCGTCATCTGGGTGCATCTTGATTTGGTTATAACTCCTCCTTCTCATTTGAGGGAAGACTATCGCTGATGAATATCGGCTTTGGGTTGGCCTCGTCGCCCATGTTAACTTGGACTATTTTATCCTCAGTGGGGGGTTCTCTCTGTTCGAACCTGTCACCATACTGCATATTCAGATGATGAACCCACGGGTCTTCCCATGTTGGCATTTGATCATCGTCCTCCATTGTAGACGGATTAGCTGTAGCCATGTTTACCATTAGGGCTTTGAATACCTCCCCTAGACTTGTGTCGGAAGAATCAGAAGAGTATCCGTTCTTAGTTTTGTTAGCAATTTGATCGATGATCTGCCAACCACATTCATCATCGGACGAGGAAACATAGCCTAAGCCTCGCCCGTATTTATAATAATCCTCGGGTTTCCCTTTTGGTACATATACCGCTTTGGCTGGATTACGAGGACCTCGATCGAAGTATAGACCTTCTCCGAGTGTGAAATCGTACCCTTGCTTTTTCATGAGCTTGCGCGCTTCCGGACTATACTTAGATAAATGCCGACCAGGTTTGTCATCATCTTCATCTTCACTTAGGAAATGATCTGGTAACGGAGAGCTTTTTCCTTTACCATAAATTACTTCTTTTGCACCTCCTATCTTGTTCGGGATGATCATGGTTGTTCCGAAAGAATGCTGGAGTCGTTCCTTTGTTACATAGGACGACCGAAGCGGCATATACAAATCAGGATTATCATACAATTCTGTTATCACATCATCAAGAGACAGGGAGTACTCTAAATCGTTATTTATTTCATTATTGGCAAGTTGCCAGTTACAACTGCCTTCTGACGTTTGATCATCGTCAAGGTTGATTACAAAGGGTACAATGTCATTTAGAACATAACCGCCATTGTAATCAAATCCGGCTTCGGTATCAGCTTCTTCTCCGCTGTCCGTGCCATGGGCCGATGATTCAGTATCGGATTCGTTACCATAAAGGAGAGAATCAGTGAAATAATTCTCATACCCTTTAAATGGTTGCTTATCCGCGACCACCGTTCTAACCCTATTATCAGCGTCGACATATTTCAAACACTGATGGAGAGTTGAGGGGATTATAACGTTACTATGGATCCAAGGTCGACCTAATAGTAAGTTATACGATGTCTCAGCATCAATCACATAACATGTGACTTCTGTCTTCAAATCTCCCATTTGACACTTTATCCGGATTTTACCTAAAGGTCTTGACCCGCTGGTATTGAACCCCTAGATAACAGTGCCTGTGGACGCCAACTTGCTAACTGGAATACCAAGCAAGTGCATCAAGCGAAGCGGCATAATACTCACAGCAGAACCCGGATCCACTTGGATTTCGACAACGGAATACAGACTTTGTGGATCCGAGGCAGGTGCTTTTTTGGGCCTCCAAGAGCCGTTCACCATAAATCACGGCCACTTTTCACCGACCATCATTTTCGCTTGTCACCGACAAGTCCCATAACGTTACGTGATTAGGCGCTGATGTGGACCACAACACGGACGCGAACTCCCACACAGGTCCTTTGGATAGAACCGAGTCGAGTCCGCGGGTCTCTTCGCTCCTTCCATAAATAACCACGCGACCGACTGCCCTCCGATTGCCACCTCGTTTGCCTTTGCCGTCATCTTCTCCTGGGATAGCAGAGACTCCGCAGCAAGACTTTCCTTTCCCTTTGGACTTCTTCTTGGATGACGATCCGGCCCATTGTTCATCTTCAATCAGGTCGGGGTAAACCCAGAGGATTTCGCCGTTTGGGGCTCATGCGGGTCGTCGTTTACTGTTTTCATTCCCACTTTGGTGATGCGTTTTGGTTCAAACCACGCCGTGGGCACTGATCCAAAGCTGATTGAAACCGCGTTTGCTCCAACATTCTTGGACGGCTTCGGGGTTATGACGCCTACATCAATTAGCGCCTGGATCTTATCCTTGAGGTGGTAGCATGACTTCGTAGGGTGATGGACCGCTCTGTGGTATGCACAATACCTCGGATCCGTCACTTTGCTAGCCCCTTCTTGATCCACAATCGCTGGCAGCTGAATTTTGTTGTTCTCCAACAGGTACTTAAAGATGCCGGGAACTTCGTCATCTTTGAAGGAGTACACTTTAGGAAACCTCGGCTCTGAAGATTTCTGCTTCTGAGGCCGTTGTTGCCATTGCCCCCGAGCTTGATGTGGTGCTTGTTGCTGCTGCTGCTGTTGCTGAGGTTGCAATTGAAAGGTTTGATTAGCATCAACTGCGTGTGGTGCTTGTTGCTGCTGCTGCTGTTGCTGAGGTTGCAATTGAAAGGTTTGATTAGCATCAACTGCGTTAGCGTGTGCCTTATCTTTCCCCCGTTGGACGAAATTCTGTGCTGGAGCATTTGTCGCCTGTTGGCCTCTCTCCGCCTTCTTTCTTCTGAGGAATCGCTCTGCTTGCTCTCCTCGGACCTTCAGATCCTTCCATGTCTTGGACGGTGTTGTCCCCATTGCTTCCAACACGTCCAGCGCGAGGTTATTGGGGTCCCGACAATTCATCGCTTTGTTCCGGAACCTCTTGACGAAGGTGTCGACTAATTCCCCGTCCTTCTGTTTCTCGTCCAGCAACGATCTGATGGATATCTTTGTGTCGTCGTCGAAGAAATTGGCGAGAAATTTGGTCTCCATGTCGTCCCAGCTATTTATGCTTCCTGGCTTGAGGCGGCGATACCAATCGAAGGCGGCTCCGCGAAGAGTGCCGACGAATGACCGTACCATCAGAGGCTCATTGCCGGAGATTACCCCCAAGTGTGATTTGAAGTAAATCAAATGTTGAGTGGGCGAAGCCGGATATGGGATCGATTCCCACTCTCTTGGGTATGGACAGGGAATGCCAGTCTTTTTCATCTCTTGAGCGGAAATCAATGTATTGATTTTGCTCTCGAGATTTTTAATTTTCAAGTTTTCACCTGAGTCTGCATTGACATTCTCGTTACCACCCCTTGCATTGACGGGAGGATTATTGGTGTTATGCGTCTCATTCGCATTAGTGTCTTCGTCTTCCAGGTTAACCGGGTTACGACGACTTGGCTCGCCTTGCTAGTTCGTCAATGCTTGGATTTGCTGGTCATGCATTTCTCTCATGTTTTGCATGGCCATCTGCATTTCGAACCTGAAGGTTTCCTGCTGCTTAGCTAAGGCGTCTTCAAGCATCTTGGCCACCTGCTCCGCACTTATCATAAGTGCCTGGCGGGGTTGTCCCTCGCTGAATACTGTATTATCTGATGCAACCGCGGAGCCGGCATCAGATTCTTCATCTTCTGAAGGGAGTCTTGTCCGAACCCTACCATAGGTTGCTCGCTTGATGGTTCCGGACTGCAGACGGGTTCTAGGCCGGGAGGCTCTCAGAATCGACTCGAAATCATCTCGTGCCGATGTCCCCTTGCTCGTCATGTTGGTGGTGACCCTCGGAAATTCTCCCTCTTCAACCACCGTTCTTCTTCGTCGGAAACGCCTAGGCCTCAATGCTCCTCAACAAGCATGCAATGAAGTCACAAGCGGAACGAGTGAGGAGGAGAACCGCAAGAGGAGGATTTGAGGTTTGACTAATAAAATCAGGTGTGGATTGCGGACTGATGGGCCGTATAAAGTGAGCTTATAGCCCCTGAGCCACCCTCCGGTGCCCGCGCGCATAACGGGACGAGACACAACGAGGCGACAAAGGTTGAACGCGAGTTGCGCATTGGATGAACATGCTCGCATGTGCAAGCACGGATTTAGCATACCATTCGCGCGAGTAAGAATCGTGCACAGCCAAGGGGTTCGGGGTTCGAGGCCCCACGGGAGTCAACGAGGGTGCGCCGCTCCTTATGCCAAACGCGAAATGATAAAGGACCTCGGACGAATCACGGATGCGACGATCAAGCAGATCATTTCGGACCCGCGCCGCGCTAGCGCGGGGTCCAGGCCGTGCAGCGGGCGCGGCGAACTCAGAAGAGTGGATTTACTTGCTAATCAGGGAATCGGATCTACTGCCAAATCAATCAACAATCAGAGTCCGAATCACCCATAAAACGGACCAAACAACAAAACCCAAACCTAGGGGGGCCGGCCAAAGCGAGCCACCCATGGGTGCTCGGCCACGTTGCCGGCCACCCATGGGGTGCTGACCACAGATCTGTGCACGCGGCACAGTTCAGAGAGCTATAAATAGGCTCCTTTTGTTATTTTGAGAAGGTTGGAACTTGGAGAGCGCGAAACTCTGCGCGAATTGAAGATTGAGCTCAGAGTTTTGAAGACTTGAAGACTTGAAGATTCAGATCTGGTTCTCGGCGAGCGCACGTCACAAAGGCAGGAGTGAGAGAGGTAAAGATCAGATCTGAGATCTACACGAGATCATACTCCGGATCAAAGCTTGGCCTTTGATCCGAGAACTAAGGGCGATTATTCCCTTGGTGAACTAATCCCCCCGGCTATTATTTTCTTCGCAAATAATAACCGTTCGAACGTGTAGATCCGACCGGATCCAGATCGGCGCGGTGGTCCGCGATTAACCCGGCGTCGCAAAGAACCCACACAAGCAAGAGACACAAAACAGGATCTTGCGATTTGTTCTAAAGGAAAGTTGTAAAAGGAAAGTGTGAATTTTTTTCTTTTCTTCAGTCGTTCGTAACCGGATCTAAAAAAGAACGGCTTCTTTTGTAATCAAAAAATAGTTATTCAAGATAACAATGAATTCAATGAAGCAATTTTCACCGCGAACAATCTGGCGACACAGTGGGAGCCGCCGATCTCGCTGCCGAGATCGTCACGTCGCAGCCGCGATCTCAATCCGGTCGTGAGGAGTCGAGTACGAATTCGACCAGGCCAAGTTCGAGGAGTATCTCTCATCCTCGTCCGATCTACCTCCCCCCAAGTCCAAGAACTCTTCCTCAGGAGAAAAGCTCGTTGGTTCGAAGAAGTTCAGAATACAACGACCTCTCACCCAGCTGACGCCAAAGTTGGTGTCGGGTGAAGTTCCACGACCCTCCAACGAGGTCAAACTATTCTTGCCGATGCTCCTACTATTCAGGGCGTTGTGACTCTCTCAAAAGAGAGCCCGCAGAGCGACGTCAGCGCCTTGCGCGACAACTCGCTAAGGCATGGAGTCTACGACGGAGTTCGCTACAACGCGGATATGACGATAGGAGGCAACAGCCTCACAACTGAAGAAATGGCGGTTCCCTCAAGCCGCCGACGAACGAATGATCCGGTCAAACAGAACCGTTCGACACTCGAAGAGCGATTCACAAAACGCCGGCTTTCATTGCTTGCACAAGCAAAATCCTTGTGCAGAAGCCGAGGAGTTGAAGAAAGGAAGTGGAGTGCCAAGAAGCCGCCATCAACGCCCCAAGTGTGGAGGCCGAAGCAGCCTCCAACCAAAGTTAACCTGCCGGTGAATCAACCAAACTCGCGGTAATCCAAAATAGCTTCTCCGGAGATCATGCAGAATCGTCCCAAAGGAAGAAGCCAGTCGTGAGCGTCTCGGTCCACTTTCGGATGAGCGAGTCAAAGCTCCTGTTCAAGATCGTCTGGGCGCCAATGAAGAAGCCAGACGACGCAGCATGCTGGGGCGCCGTCACCTCTAACATGACAAAGAGACAAGGCAGTCATGCCACCAACTTGCGCATTGAAGTCCAGGAGCCCGCCGAGAATCACGCCTAAAAAGGCATGTTTTCGAGGCGGTGACTTTTGAAAGCCGAAGAGGCATTCCCCTAGAAAGAAACATTATCGTCTGATGACGATAATGTTATACCTGAGAAGTTGTGCCAACACACGATAGGTTACTCGATCGTCAACAGACGAGTTGTACTATCGGCCTGGGGGTACGAATAAAACCAGGAAAAGGAGTCCCGAGAACAGGAAACTCAGTGCTCCTGTTCCAAACTCATTCGGCAGTATTGTCTGAATGCAGCTGCATCAAGGCGGTCCTGAACGATTTTGTTTTCAAAGGCTCAGTACTGAAACGCCGAAAAAAAGGACGATCTTGAACAGGAGCTTTGCCTCTCTCGTCGGGAATCGGACCGAGGCGCTCCAAGACTGACTTTTTCCTTCGGGATGATTCTGCATGATCTCCCGGAGAAGCTATTGGGATTACCTGCGACTTTGGTTGATTCACCGGAGGTTGAATTTTGGTTGGAGGCTGCTTCGGCCTCCACACTTGGCGGGTTGATGGCGGCTTCTTGGCCACTCTTCCTTTCTTCAACTCCTCGGCCTTCTGCACAAGGATTTTTGCTTGTGCAAGCAGTGTGCGGCGTTTGTGAATCCGCTCTTCGAGTGTCGAACGGTTCCGTTTGACCCGGATCCATTCGTTCGTCGGCGGCTTGGAGGAACCGCCATTCTTCAGTTGTTGAGGCTGTTTGCCTCTCCTGTTCTTCAGATCCGCGTTGTAGCTGACCCCGTCCGTGGACTCTATCGCTTTGGCGAATTGCCGCGCGAGGCGTTGACGTCGCCTCTGGCGGGCTCTCTTCGAGAGAGTCACAATGCCTTCAACAGTAGAAGCGTTGACGAGAACAGGTTTGACCTCGTTGGAGGTCGGTGTGGCAGCAGTTGGGGTGTGAGCGTCGTTGGTATTCTGAACTTCTTCAAACCAATGAGCTTTTCTCCTGGAGGAGAGCTTCTTGGACTTGCGGGGGGAGGTAGATCCGGACGAGGATGAGAGATACTCCTCGAACTTGGCCTGGTCGAATTCGTACTCGACCTCCTCCACGACCGGGATTGAGATCCGCGGCTGCGACGTGACGATCTCGGCAGCGAGATCGGTGGCTCCCACTGTAGTCGCCAGATTGTTCGCGGTGAAAATTGCCTTCATTGAATTCATTGTTATCTTGAATAACTATTTTTTGATTACAAAAGAGCCGGTCTTTTTTAGATCCGGTTACAACGAAATCAAAGAAAAAGAAAAAATTACAACTTTCCTTTTACAACTTTCCTTTAGAACAAATCGCAAGATCCTGTTTTGTGGTCTCTTGCTTGTGTGGGTTCTTTGCCGACGCCGGGTTAATCCGTGGACCACCGCGCGATCTGGATCCGGTCGGATCTACACGATTCGACGGGTATTATTTTGCGAAGAAAATAATAGCCGGGGGGGATTAGTTCACCAAGGAAATAATCGCCCTTAGTTCTCGGGATCAAAGGCCAAGCTTTGATCCGGAGTATGATCTCGTGTAGATCTCAGATCTGATCTTTACCTCTCTCGAACTCCTGCCTTTTGTGACGTGGACGCTCGCCGAGAACCAGATCTGAATCTTCAAGTCTTCAAGTCTTCAAAACTCTGAGCTCAATCTTCAATTCGGCAGAGTTTCGGCTCTCAAAGTTCCAACCTTCTCAAATAAACAAAGGGGAGCCTATTTATAGGCTCTCTGAACTGTGCCCGTGCACAGATCTGGGTCAGCCACCCATGGGTGGCCGGCACTGGGCCGAGCCACCCATGGGTGGCTCGGCTTTGGCCGAGCCCCCCCTTAGGTGTTGGGTTTTGTTGTTTTGTCCGGTTTCATGGTTGATTCGGACTCTGATTTGTTGATTTGATTTGGCAGTAGATCCGATTCCTGATTAGGCAGTAAATCCACTTCTGAGTTCGAGTCCGAAACTGATCTTGATTCGATCGTGATTCGTCCGAGTCTACTCTTGGTTGGATGACTCGTTGACTCTTCGAACCCTTGGCTTGATTCTATACGCGAATGGATGTATTCCGTTGCTTGCATGCGATTCGTCAACTTTGTCGCCTCGTTGGTTCGTCGGTTTATGCCGAGCTGTGCTAAGGGACCTATAAGCAATTTTATACGCCTACAGTCATCCACACCGATTTTATTAGTCAACCTCAAATAAAGTAAAACTAATTTTAGTATGTTAGGATTTTAAAATTTGTTTGTGCATGTTTGTATGATAGATGCATATACGCTTGATGAATAATGCAGCATGTTTATTTTCTATATGTCAATGTTTTTGAGAGTTGATCACTGTGAGCTAATATATCAGTATCGATATATTGTCCATCTGAGAAATGCGATGAGTAGGAATACCCCAGCATGGATTTGAGAGGTAAATTTAGGTCTGCATATGTGTAGCCATGTACATCTTTTTGTATTCCTCTTTAGTTCTGAGAACTATCTCAGTTTTGGATCATTGATAATTATATCCTATTGATCTTTCAATCTTTTGATTTTATTCATACAGTTATTTATATTTCCAAAATTTTGTCCTTTAGATTCTATTAATCTTTCAATCATATGAGAAATTTAGGTTTTCTTCTTTTTCTTGTCTTTTATAGGTGGTTGGTGTATTCCGGAGTAGAAGCTGGTTTAGTCGAGAATAATGGATTTGCAAATATGTTGGTTTTATTTTGGTTTGAAAGTAAATTTTAGTTGTAAATTTTTTTTTCACAAGATCCTAAATTATGTAAATTTTACATGATATATTCCACAAATCTATGTTTTAAAAAAGAAAAATTATGAAAATTAAAGGCTTAGGTATAAAATTTGGATTTGGTTGTTGTCCAAATAGTGTGTTTCCAGCCTACTTATGTGCCGTTTAGGTCTCGACACATGACAACACTTCACTTAAACATGTAGGAAGCTAATTTCTATGTGGGAGATAATAATTCTATGAACCTGCGTTGCTTTGATGTCATCTCAAAGGTCTAAACCATTACACCAATACTCTAAAGTCGTAATGAGTGTAATAGTTTTTATATCCTAACAATATCCACATATACAACCAGTTGCCAGCAAAGTAAAATTACCAAAAGCATTTAATTTTGTCCGTTACCACATGGAAATAATCAAACATGTACGTGTTCGCAGGGAAAATCGTTTTCATTGAAGTCATTGTTCCTTAAGCAACAGGTTATCGGTTACAAAAGATCCGGTCTTTTTATAAGATCCGGTTACAACAAAATCAAAGAAAAAAAGAAAAATTATAACTTTTCTTTTCTCGAACAAATTGCAAGATCCTGTTTTGCGGTCTCTTGCTTGTGTGGGTTCTTCGCCTGCCCCGGGGTTAATCCGTGGACCACCGCGCGATCTTGATCTGGTCGGATCTACACGGTAAGACGGGTGCTATTTCATGGAGGAAATAATAGCCGGGGGGATTATTTCACCAAGGAAATAATAGCCCTAAGTAATCGAAATCGACCAAGCGAAATCGATACTCTTCTCGGCATCAAAAACCATGTTTTGATCCGGAGGATAACCGTGTGGATCTCAGATCTGATCTCTCTCTCGAACTCCTGCCTTGTTTGACGTGGATGATCGCCAAGAACCAGATCTGAAAAGTCCAAGTCTTCCAAGCTTCAAAACTCCGAGGTTTAGCTCTTGATCCGGCAGAGTTTCGGCTCCAAAAGTTCCAAGTCTTTTTTTAGTCTTGAGCCCGAGGTTTAGCTCTTGATCCGGCAGAGTTTCGGCTCCAAAAGTTCCAAGTCTTTTTTTAGTCTTGAGCCTTTAATCCAACAGAGTTTCCCCTCCAAAAAATCCAACCCCCTCAACAATGAGCCCTCCTTCTCTATTTATAGGCATCTCAATCCAGATCTGGGCTCAGATCTGGGCCCAGATTTGGGTGGCTCGGCCAGGTGGCTCGCAGCCATGAGAGCCAGTTCGTACTACCTCGGGTGTTTTGGCTCTAACTCACTCGTCCGATCTCAGAATGAGGTGATTCAAGATGCGTTGGAAACCTGACGAAAAGACCTACAACTTTTTTGTTTTGAGTTTCTTCAGAATAAAATCAAAACATGGCCGAAATATCACTTTTTGTGTGAGCCACCATTTGGTGACTCGCATGGGTGCGAGTCACCGAGCCAGTTCGTACTACCTCGGGTGTTTTGGCTCTAACTCTCTGGTCTGATCTCAGAATGAGGTGATTCAAGATGTGTTGGAAAGCTGACGAAAAGATCTATAATTTTTCTGTTTTGAGTTTCTTCAGAATCAAATTACAACATGGCCTAAATATTACTTTTTGTGAGAGCCACCATTTGGTGACTTGCATGGGTGCGAGTCACCAATTGGTGGCTCGCATGCAGCCATGCGAGCTAGTTCGTACTATCTCGGGTTTTGTGGCTCTAACTCTCTCGTCCGATCTCGGAATAAGGTGATTTAAGATGCGTTGGAAAGCTGGCGAAAAGACCTACAACCTTTGTGTTTTGACTTTCTTCAGAATCAAATCAAAAAATGGCCGAAATATCACTTTTTGTGCGAGCCACCATTTGGTGACTCGCATGGGTGTGAGTCACCGAGCCAGTTCGTATTACCTCAGGTGTTTTGGCTCTAACTCTCTTGTCCGATCTCAGAATGAGGTGATTCAAGATGCGTTGGAAAGATGACGAAAAGACCTATAACTTTCAATAGCCGGGTCACACATGATATGTGCGAGTCACACATGGTGTTTCGCCCTTTTTGGGTGAAACACAACTCCTAACTGCGTTGTCTTTTGCCATTTCGTGTGTTACGTTGACTCGTACGCTTCACCGACTTGCATCATAAATTTTGTTAAGTTAGAGGTAAATGGTGAATGTGTTGGCCACTTGGTGGTGGCCGGTGAGCACGCGGGCCATCTAGCGTTGGCCGTTTTGTTTCATGCATTGGTCGGCGTCAGATAATTCGGATAACGACATTCGTCATCTTCTCTCCGTCTCGAGCTGTGTGTGGATACCTATAGGAAGTTTTCGACGCCTACAGATACCCCCTCCAAAGTATTTTAGACTCATTCTTTTATAGAGGAGTCTGGAATGCTTTGGATGTGATAGTCCCAACCTTCAGTCGGTGTGAAAGGACCTGTAAACTGCTTCAATTCTTAACTTCTTCAGCCTTTAGTCTATTCGGTGCTTTGTCGAATAAATAAAGTTCTTCTGGTGCTGCGTTTATCGTCTGACCGTTGTCGAAATCTTGGATTAAAGTTGATGTGTAAGTTTCTGAATTTAGCTCTTATCGTTGAGTTGACTTTGAACTGATCATCTTCGTCGGGAATTCTGATTGTAATTGAACTCCTTGGAATCATCTTTTGCCTTATTTTGGCAAAATTGCTGATACGTTGACCGACATCGACCTTTACTGTAATGCGTTGTCCGGCGTTGATTTTAGTTGTAACGAGTTGACTGGCGATTGACACAGTTTATACTCGTACGTTTGCTGGAGTCTCCACAGTTTAAGCTCTTAAGGCGTTGGAGCGTGGAGGTCCTAAATATTGGGCTGCAGGACCAACTATTAAAGCTGATTCATCTGCACGTGTGGATCTTATCCCGAATTTGTTGGATGTCTAAGTCACGAGACCAACTAATGGGGCTGGTGCGTCAATGACTTTCGCATATATAGGATTTTTGGCAAACCCTCAGCCATCAACGGGTTTGATGCGCTTTTACCGACTACCGTTTGAGTCGGGCTAGCATACGGATTGTTTAAGTCCGTTCCGTATGTGACGTTATGCTAAAAGAGTGAATTCTCTGAGACTTTGTGCTATGATGTCGAATACGTAGGCTTTACCATTTGTTACGGGAATAGCCTACCCGGCAACACGTGTTAGGCGTTGACTTTAGGATTTTTGGCTAACCCCCAGCTTTCAACGGATTTGATTAGCCTTTACCAACTACCGTTTGAGTCAAGCTAGCATGCGGATTGTCTAAATCTGTTCCGCATGTGACGTTGTGCTAACGGAATGAACTCTCTTATACTCGCTGCTACGACTTCGAATACGTAGACTTCGTCATTGTTACGGGAATAGGCTACCCGATAACGTGTATTAGACGCTGACTTATCCTTACTTAGGTTTCAGGATAGGATACCCCAGAATCGAACGTCGGCATATCCTTTCTTAGGATTCAGGATGAAATTCCCCAGAATCGAACGCTGGTATCTTTTTCTTTGGAGAAAGACTAAACCGGCAGCGCGTGTTAGGCGCAGACTTATCCCTGCTTAGGATTCGGGATAAACTTCCTAGGATGAATCCTAGATTGATGAATTCTTGGAAAAGGTTGGTGTGGGAAAGGAAGAATTTTATATTCTATTTCCCGGTCTTCTTTTAGGGTGAAGGCGAACCCGAATACAAGGAAGGAAGAATTTTATATTCTATTCCTTGATTCTGGAAAGGAAGAATTTTATATTCTATTTCCAGCGCAAAAGAAACTAGAAGTGGGATCTCCACTCCGAGAATCGGACAGATTCGGATAATCCTAACTGTCGGAAGGTTGGATTACCGAATTAAAGGTGAATTCCTCGTTTATCGAGAGTGAATTGTGGTTTTGGCCCTAACTGTAGGAAGGTTTGACCAAGCGAAAGTTTGAGATGATCCTAACTATAGGAATGTTTGATCACTTGATTTAAAAGTGGACCTCTTGTTCATTGGAGGAATCGAGAGGGGATTTTGGTTTTGGCCCTAACTTTTATAGGTTTGACCTGATGGGAGGTTTAAGACGATCCTAACTATAGGAAGGTTTGATCGCTCAATTTATGGGCCTCTCGTTCATTGAAGGAATCGAGAGGGGATTTTGGTTGTGGCCCTAACTTTTATAGGTTTGACCTGAAAGCAAAGGGAGTGGAATACAAGTAGCAGTAGAAATACTTCTTTGTACTGGCCACTCGATGAAGGGTTTTGACGTTAAGTAACCAGGACTTAACATGTTAAGCTTTGGAAATTTCTATGACTTGGCGGACATAAAATTTAGTGGTCCCACCGTCAATTGACTTGATCAGTGGAGGATTTTTGTGAGGAAAGATTAATCTGTCAAAAGGATCGTATCTCGTCTCAACAAGATAGCTCATGAAAACATTCCGACATTTAGAGTTTAAATGTGGATGTTTTACTTATCACTTTTATAGTGATTGGGTTATCCCTAAGAATATCACCCGTGGTATTCTTTCGGGAACTTCCCGATACATGAATAATTCACCCCCAGCTTCCCTTGTGGAACTGGGTCCGACATTGTACTCAGTTACATGACCGGGTTATCCTTAAGAATATTACATATAAAAATTCTCCAGGAACTTCCCGTGAAGGAAATGAAACAGTTTAGACTCATATACATGTTGGAGTATCAGGGAGCAGTTTAACCTCTTATACCGGTCGGAGGTTTTAGAAGCAGTTTATACTCTTATACTTGTCGGAATCTTAAGAAGCAGTTTATACTCTTATACTTGTCGGAGTTTTAAGAAGCAGTTTATACTCTTATACTTGTCAGAGTCTTGTCGTTCTCAATTGGCTTACCCTAGCGTTATGACACCGGCTTCAACCAAAGTTTGGATGCTATTCTTGAGAGCGAAGCAATCCTTGGTGGGATGAAGGACCCTCTTGTGGTACGCACAGTACTTCGGATCCGCAGTATTGTCAGCTTTTTCCTGATTTGCGATAGGTGGTAGCTTGATCTTGTTGTTTTCAAGGAGGGATTCGAAGATGGCTGGAACGTCTTCGTCCTTGAAGGAATACTCTTTTTGGAGTTTCGAGTCCGAAGTCTTTTGCTGCCTTCGGGATTACTGTTGTGACGTTTGATTAGCGCCACCAGTAGCTGCAGGTGTTTTTCCCTTCCCACGGGAGGAGAAGTTTGAGTTCGGAAGATTCGCCGTCGGTTGGTTCCTCTCAGCTTTCTTCCTTCGGAGGAAGCGTTCGGCTTGCTCTCCTCAGACCTTTAAATCCTTCCATGTTTTGGATGGTGCTATCCCCATTACTTCCAACACGTCTAATGCGAGGTTGTTGTGGCAAGTTTGGAGAATGAACTCCTCAGTGATCGGGTCCCGACAGTTCATCGCCCTGGAGAATGAACTCCTCAGTGATCGGGTCCCGACAGTTCATCGCCTTGTTCCGAAACCTTTTGACGAATGTATCAACCAATTCCCCGTCTTTTTGTTTCTCGTCAAGCAACGACCCGATGGATATCTCGGTGTCATCGTCGAAGAAGTCGGTGAGGAATTTAGTCTCCATGTCGTCCCATCTATTCACACTTCCTGGCTTGAGACGGTGATACCAATCGAAGGCGGCTCCACGAAGAGTGCCAACGAAGGACCGTACCATCAGAGGCTCATTACCAGAGATAACCCCTAGGTGTGATTTGAAGTAAATCAAATGCTGAGTGGGTGAACCCTCCGCATCAAACGGCGTGAAGTTAATTAGATTGAACTTCGTCGGATACCGGATTGATTCTCATTCTCTTGGGTATGGACAAGGAATGCCCGTCTTTTTCATCTCTTGAGCGGAAATCAATGTATTGATTTTGCTCTCGAGGTTTTTAATCTTCAAGCTTTCACCTGTGTTTTCGCTAGCATTCTCGTTACCACCCCCTGCATTGACGGGAGGATTATTGGCATTATGAGCTTCATTCGCATTTGTGTCCTCATCTTCCTGATTAACCTGGTTACGACGACTTGGTTCGCCTTACTGGTTTGTTAGTGCTTGGATTTGTTGGTCATGCATTTCTCTCATATTCTACATGGTCATCTGCATTTCGAACCTGAAGCTCTCCTGTTGTTTAGCCATGGCTTCTTCGAGCATCTTGGCCACTTGTTCCGCACTTATCATAAGTGACTCGCGGGGTTGTCCCTCGCTGGATACTGTATTCTGATTCTTCATCTTCTGAAGGTAATCTTGTCCGAATCCTACCATAAGTTGCTCGTATGATGGCTCCAGACTGCATACGTGTTATACGCCGGGGTGCTTCCGGAATCGACTTGGGATTATCCCGTGCCGATTTCCCTTTGCTGGTCATATTAGTGGTGACCCTTGGAAATTCTCCATCTTCAAGCACCGTTCTTCTTTGTCGGAAACGCCTATGCCTTGGTTTTGGCGTTTCGGTACTGAGCCTTTAGAAAACCAAAATTCTTTCAGGGACTGTCTTGATGTAGTTACACTCAGACAATACTGCCCGGATGAGTTTGGAACAGGGGCATTGAGTTTCTAGTTCTTGAGGACTCCTTTTTCTGGTTTTACTCGTACCCCCAACACGATAGTACAACTCGTCTGCTTGAAGGTCGGAGTAACCTATCGTATGTTGGCACGACTTCTCAGGTATAACGCTATCGTCATCAGACGACAATGTTTCCTTCTGAGGGTGAACTGCCTTCTTTGGGCTTTCAAGAGTCACGCGCCTCAAAACATGCCTTTGTGAGCGTGAGCTCTCAGCGGGCTCCTGGACTTCAATGAACAAATTGGTGTGCCTAGCTGCCCTAATCTCTTTGTCATGTTGAGGGTGGCGGCGACTCCCAGCATGTTAAGTCGTTCGGGGCATCTTTATCGGGCCCAAACGTTCTTGAACTGGAGCTTTGCATTGTCCATTGGGAAGTGGACAAGGGCGCTCCAAAACTGACTTCTTTCTTCGGGATGATTCTGCGTGATCTCCCAGAGTAGCTATGAGAATTATTAGCGATTTAGGTTGGTTCGCCGGAGGTTGAACTTTTGCTGAAGGCTGCAAAGGTTGCTCTTTAGCCTGAATCGCCGCTTCAGACTTCGACCTCCAGACTTGGCGGGTTGGTGGCGGCTTTTTGGCCACTTCCTTCTGCAGTCTTTTGCGGGCTTCTTGGACTTGAGCCTGTGCCTGCGCTGACAGCGCACGGCGCTTGCGAATGCGCTCATCAAGTGTTGAACGATTCCGCTTGACACGGATCCATTCATTTGTTGGCGGCTTGGAGGAGCTGTCATTCATTGGTTGTTGAGGCTGTTTGCTTCTCCTGTTCTTCAGATCCGCGTTATAGTGGATTCCATCAGTGGACTCCATTGCCTTCGCGAATTGCCATGCCAGGCGTTGACGTCGCCTCTGGCGGTCTCTCTTAGAGAGAGTCACTACGCCCTCAGCGGCGGAGGAACTGGCAGGAACAGATTTGACCTGGTTGGAGGTCGGTGGAGCTTCACCCGATGCAACTTCGGCATCAATTGGGGTGAGATCTTCGTTGGCATTCTGCACTTCTTCGTACCAACGAACTTTTCTCCTGGAGGAGAACTTCTTGGACTTGCGGGAGGGGGGGTGGATCCGAACGAGGATGACGGATACTCCTCGAACTTTTGTTGGTCGAATTCATACTCGACCTCCTCCTCGATCGGGATCGAGATCCGCGGCTGCGACGTAACGATCTCGGCAGCGAGATTGGTGTCTCCTACTGTGGTCGCCAGATTGTTCGCGGTGAAAGTCGTTTTCATTGAAGTCATTGTTCCTTAAGCAATAGTTTATCGGTTACAAAAGATCCGGTCTTTTTATAAGATCCGATTACAACAAAATCAAAAAAAAAGAAAAATTATAACTTTCTTTTTCTCGAACAAATCGCAAGATCCTGTTTTGCGGTCTCTTGCTTGTGTGGGTTCTTCGCCTGCGCCGGGGTTAATCCGTGGACCACCGCGCGATCTTGATCCGGTCGGATCTACATGGTATGACGGGTGCTATTTCACGAAGGAAATAATAACCGGGGGGATTATTTCACCAAGGAAATAATAGCCCTAAGTAATCGAAATCGACCAAGCGAAATCGATACTCTTCTCGGGATCAAAAACCAAGTTTTGATCCAGAGGATAACCGTGTGGATCTCAGATCTGATCTCTCTCTTGAACTCCTGCCTTGTTTGACGTAGATGATCACCAAGAACCAGATCTGAAAAGTCCAAGTCTTCCAAGCTTCAAAACTCCGAGGTTTAGCTCTTGATCCGGCAGAGTTTCGGCTCCAAAAGTTCCAAGTCTTTTTTTAGTCTTGAGCTTTTAATCCAGCAGAGTTTCCCCTCCAAAAAATCCAACCCCCTCAACAATGAGCCCTCATTCTCTATTTATAGGCATCTCAATCCAGATCTAGGCTCAGATCTGGGCCCAGATTTGGGTGGCTCGGCCAGGTGGCTCGCAGCCATGCAAGCAAGTTCGTACTACCTCGGGTGTTTTGGCTCTAACTCTCTCGTCCGAATTCGGAATGAGGTGATTCAAGATGCGTTGGAAAGCTAACGAAAAGACCTACAACTTTTGTGTTTTAAGTTTCTTCAGAATCAAATCACAATATGGAAGAAATATTACTTTTTGTGCGAGCCACCATTTGGTGACTCGCATGGGTGCGAGTCACCGAGCCAGTTCATACTACCTAGGGTGTTTTGGCTCTAACTCTCTCGTCTGATTTCGGAATGAGGTGATTCAAGATGTGTTGGAAAGATGACGAAAAGTCCTATAACTTTTGTATTTAGAGTTTCTTCAGAATCAAATTACAACATGGCCTAAATATCACTTTTTGTGCGAGCCACCATTTGGTGACTCGCATGGGTGCGAGTCACCATTTGGTGGCTCGCAGCCATGCGTGCCAGTTCGTACTACCTTGGGTGTTTTGGCTCTAACTATCTCGTCCGATCTCGAAATGAGGTAATTCAAGATGCGTTAAAATCTGACGAAAAGAACTACAACTTTTGTGTTTTGAGTTTCTTCATAATCAAATCACAGTATGACCAAAATATCACTTTTTGTGTGAGCCACCATTTGGTGACTCGCATGGGTGCGAGTCACCGAGCCAGTTCGTATTACCTCGGGTGTTTTGGCTCTAACTCTCTCGTCCGATCTCAGAATGAGGTGATTCAAGATGCGTTGGAAAGATGACGAAAAGACATACAACTTCCAATAGCCGAGCCTCACATGATATGTGCGAGTCACACATGGTGTTTCGCCCCTTTTGGGTGAAACTCAACTCCTAGCTGCGTTGTCTTTTGCCATTTTGTGTGTTACGTTGACTCGTACGCTTCACCGACTTGCATCATAAATTTTGTTAAGTTGGAGGTGAATGGTGTACGTGTTGGCCACTTGGTGGTGGCCGGTGAGCACGCGGGCCATCTAGCGTTGGCCGTTTTGTTTCATGCATTGGTCGGCGTCAGATAATTCGGATAACGACGTTCGTCATCTTCTCTCCGTCTCGAGCTATGTGTGGATACCTATAGGCATTTTTCGATGCCTACAGTATGGCCTACAGAACCAAAATATTTGACGTAGGACTTAGCAATAATAATATCTTGCCTTCGAGTTTACATTCGTATCTAACAGACTATTTATCTTTCTGTGTAACAGATTAGATACAGAGCCACTGGCATTTAAGGGAAGGAGTCATGACCTAAAGATCATTCTCTTTGGGACTGGTAAATTTTAGATAGATCTCATTTTCTAACTATAAATATAGTAACATTACAACAAAAGTTGTATGTGCCCACACATATTTGTGTCATCATATATACAATTAAATATAATTACAAAAGGCCACTAGTCCAACATGAATTATAAGTGAATCTATAAATGATCTTAAATAATAAATCTTAGATTTTAATTATAATGAAGATTAAACATTTATGATGGTTTATAAGATATAAAACTCTATAGTTAAATGTGCTTTGATGAGAGTAATTTTAGGATGGGTGACCTTTTGGGAAGTTATAGCGTTGAATGATGATACTGACGCTCTCCACACATGCTTTAACCATACTTTTGGTATGTGTCGCTTTCTATTTGCACAATAGAAAAAAGTTCACGTAGAGTCAAAAAATGTGTCATAATTTACAATTTTTGTTATAGTGTAAGTTGCAGGATGCACAACCAAATAGATTTTATTTAACAGTCTCGTTAAAAGGTATAATAAATAAATAAATAATAACAATAATAATAAGTAAGAACTGTAAGGTAAATGTGCTGGATTTAAATCTAATTAAATCTATTTGTGGACACATATGATTAATCTGTGTGTATTACTATCCTTCAGGGATTTAAATCTAATTAAATCTATTTGTGGACACATATGATTAATCTGTGTGTATTACTATCCTTCAGGATAACCCACTAAAGTGATCAATTAATTTGGGTTAATGTGTATTTAAATAAATCATGGGGTTATATGTGCAGATATCAGGTTGTAATTGTAATTTGATGAGGGGCTAAATTATAAATGTACAACACCTATATATATGGGGTTATGGTCCCTAATCTAGGGTTAGCCACTCTTCGTTCTTAGGCGAGCCTCATACTCGATTCAGACGAACCTCGCGTTCGTTCTCAGGCGAGCCTCGTGTGTTGGCCTCTTTGTTTTGATGATGTTTAACAAACAATTTACTACTAATGTTGTTTGTCTAGTGTTTGTGTTTTCCTATGTATTGTAGACAAACAACGTTGTTGGAGGATGGATGGAATAGAGCTTCAATGATGATATCCAATGGAGGTTGGCGGAATTGTGGAGTGAAGCATCGTACAATTCAAGTTCAAGATCTAAGTTTAGCTTCATCCGCATGTGTACCAAGTCGAGCTCATTGAAGATCAAGATCTAGCTTGGGTAACATAGTATAGGTTTTATATTTTGTGTGTTAGTACTTTAAGCTCAATCATATACACACATACACGCTTTGGTTTTGGTTTTGTATATATACTTCAATCATATACACACATACACGCTTTGGTTTTGGTTTTGTATATATACAGTTATATATATACATATATGTTTTTGGTTTAATAATTTTCGAGTTTATATATGAAACAAATGAATAGAATTGGAAAATACTATTTTGTTTCATGTTTATATGCCTATATATGATTTCATCTTTAACAAGCTTATATTTAATGAAATCATATTTTAGTGTTTTGAATATATTGCATAGAATATGTAATTTTATGAAAATATTATATTTCTAGGTTATAGACTTCATAACAACATGTTATCTCGTTTATCAAGTCTATACAATCATTTCATAAGGTTTCAAAATGTTGTTTAAGTCAAAATATCAAAATATCAATTTTCAGGTTTTCATGTTTTTGAACTATTTTGCAAAATGATGATTTTTCACAAATGGGAAATGCAATTTGGAAAATTCTTTTTGTAACATGTTCATTTACATGTTTATATACATTTTCCAAAGTTTCATAATTTTTGGACTTCATTTGTTATTTTTAACAATTTTCCAAAAGTCAAAAATCTGTTTAAAACTGTTTTTCAGAAGTATCAGTATTCGGTCGACCACACCGGTCGACCGAACCTGAGTTTATATGTTCACTGGGCGACAGAGAACCTGTCGGTCGACTGGTCCGGTCGACCGATGAAAATTTCCGGTCGACCGACGAATTTTCCGGTCGACCGACGATGTTGTTTTCAGCTTCCAACGGCTAGTTTTTTGACCGTTGCCTTGGGGTTGTGTTTTGTCTTTTGCTCAGGTTTTTGGCTGAGTTGAGAGAGGGTATAAGTACCCCATTGCCTTCAACTCTTAAACTAACCAAGAGGGTTTTTAATCAAGTTTAATAAAGTTTTTAACAAGGGTTTTAGTTTGGTTTAAGTGTGTTTAAAAAGCTTTTAAGCAAATTGAGAGTTTGTTTTTGTGATTCAATTCTACAAGAGCTTGAGGAGATCATCTATTGGTGTTTGGGCATTCAACTATTCTCCCTCCAACTCTTGATATATTGAGAAGTTTTCTAAACTCTATTTCTAGCTTTTTTATATATTTGATTATCATTGTTATTAAGCTAGAACTACATTGAGTTTAGTTTTGATTTATATCTCTTTGTTCACACACAACCTTTTGAGCTTATTGTATTTACATTCATAGTATAATTGGGTTGTGGGATTGTGTAACTTAGAGAGTGAGCTTATAATTCGTTCTCATTCATTGTAGAGAACAAACACTTTGTATTGAGCCTAATTGTGAGGATTCACTTGTAATACACTTGTACACCGAGAGAAGTGTGTGGTGAGAGACGGGGTCGAATCCAAGAGGAGTGGCGTCGGTTGACGTGCCTAGGGAGAGGTTGTAACCGAGCACTTGAGGAGGAGGACACGGGCTAGGACCAACACTTAGTGTGTGAGGTGTGATTGCATAGTGATTGTATTGTGAGGTGTAAACGTTGTTCGGGTGAACGTAGAAAACCCGGTTGTGATAGTGGAGATCTCCTCGAGGTGAGGAGCGGAGACGTAGGTCGTGGGACCGAACTCCGTAATCATATTGTTTGTTTGTGATTGCATTGGCGTTCTTATTCTTGTTTTCAAATCTTATATCGCCTTTGTGTATTGCTCATCATATTACCCTATCACTTGTGTAGATTGTTTATTTTATCCTTGTGTTGTTTATATATCCTTGCATATATACATATTCATCATATAGGATATATCTCATTGTTTATATTGCATATTCTTGCACATAACTCTTTGTATATCTATCTTGCAAGAATATATTTGTTAATTAATTTTAATTGGCATAAAATCATATTAGATTAGCATAAGACCCTAATCACCCCCCCTCTAGGGTCTAACAATTGGTATCAGAGCTTGGTGCTCTTTGATTTAAGGTCTAATCGCCTTGAGTTAAAGATCCAAGTTAGCTTATTGTGCTAATCTATTTTTGAGTTTTAATTATATCTTGCTTGCCTTTTATATTATGGATATGCATGGTTTAGGGTATGCCATCAATATTGCTCCTAGATTAGATAATTTCCCCTATGACCAATGGTGTGGTAGATTTAAACTTTTTGTTCAATCTAAACACTTTGATTTATGGGAAATTATAGATGATGCTTATATTTTTGTTAGATCTAAACACTTTGATTTATGGGAAATTATAGATGATGCTTATATTGTGCCCACTTTAGAGAAATCCAAGTGGAATAAGAATGATCATATGATGCTTATATTGTGCCCACTTTAGAGAAATCCAAGTGGAATAAGAATGATCATCGTATGTTTACAATAAACAATATTTTGTTAGAATACTTGCTAAATGCTTTTAATTCATCTATGTCTAACAAGTTTATTCATTTTGATAGTGCTTACAAACGTTGGAAATTTATAGAAGCACATCAAGGGGACTTGGAGGCGATCCGACAAGCTTTGGAGGATCCGGCTTCAAGTTCATATGGAGCGTCATGCACACGGCCACTAGGCGATAGCCCTAGTGAGGTTTGTGAGTTCGAACCCGATAATGATTTATCTAGTGATGAACTTGCTTGTGCTAGTGAAAAATTATTGCCTGCCTATAACAAATTGCAAAATGATTTTAATGATTTAAAAAGAAAGCATGATGTTTTGAAATCCGATCATGAGTCTTTATCTTCTAAGTTTGATACTATTTTTAATGAAAATATGATCCTTAAAGAAAATAATAAAAAATTAAAATTGGATCATGATTCTTTGCTTTCAAACTTTGCTAAGATAACTCATGAAAGAGATAATGTCATGCTAGAAGTAGTAGCTATTAGAAATGATTTTGATAACCATACATGCTCTACTTCTATTATTAATGATGTTGTGCATAATGATGATTTGAATCTTGTTAAGGAACGCATATCATGCTTAGATTCAACTTTAAAAACATGCATTGATAACCATAAGAAACTTATGGACAAGTGTACTAAATCTAGTGCTACAAAATCACCTACACACTATGCACACTTGTATAGCAAAGTTTACAAGTGCTCCATTTGTGGTCGTAAAGGCCATTTAGCTAAATTTTGCTATGATGCACAAAAACATAAGAATATTAATCCTTCTTGTGCATCTCATCAAGTTTCTTCATCATATGTACACACACATGCACCTATTTCTCATCATAAGCATGCTCTTGTGTATCATTGTGATTTTTGTGGTAGAGTTAGTCACTTAGCTAAGTTTTGTTTTGATTTGTAAAAAGTTTCTAAATCGCAAAATATTTCAAGTAGACCAACATTGTTTCAAAATGTTTCTCATTTGCAAAATAATCTTAAAAGACCATCTTTATTTGCAAATGTTCCTCGTGCACATCCACATGGTCAACATAACCAAATGCATCCTCTTCATTGCACTTATTGCAATCGAATGGGTCATTTGCATAATTATTGCTATGACCGGACCCGTGCACTAAATGCGCCCAAATGGGTTCATAACCCTAGGGCTTTGAGCTTGAATGATAGGGGTCATGTCCCTAAATCGTTTGGTACCAAGAGTTCTTGGGTACCAAAACAAATTTGATGTTCATTTTTTTTGTTGGTTTTGAAAATTATGCTTTGAAACTTTTTATGAAAACAAATTTTCTTTGGTCAAATTCTTTTATTTTCATAATTCCTAGTTTTGATTTTGATGAGAGGTTTGTATTTATATAACCCTCCGGGTTTATTGGGTGTTTATTCCCAAATCATGTTTACCGGATGCTAGAATGATTATATGGGTTGGAACAAGCTTAAGAGCTTGATATATTGTTGCCTCTCTTGAAATTATTTTGTTAAAGATTTTGTTTTGATATGTTGCTTTGAATTCATTATATTTCACTTATATGATGATAGTTATATGTTTGTGCTCATGGATCATCTATTCGTGCCTTATAATGTATTCTATATGTGATTTGATCAAGCTTTATAAAGAAATTTTTTTTATCAAACATTGTTTTTGAACTTAAATCTTGATTTATGATTTCATTAATTACGTTGTTTTCATTTGAAAACTTTTTGCATGATACCTATACAAATGGTTTTTATGTTCTTTGATATGAGACACTATTTTTCACCTTGATATATTTATATATGTTCTCATATTGTCTTTTTGTATGTGAGTGGTGTTTAGCATATTTTTCATTTATGCTTGCTCACATATGTTTGCCATGATATTCATTTCATATATTCCATATGGCATTTTGATAGGGGGAGCAATCCCTATATCCTTCTATGTGTTGTACTCACCCATGCATATTGTTAGGGGGAGCTTTCGCTCTCTTATTCTTTTTGTCCCCTTTTTGATGTTTTCAAAGGGGGAGAAATATTATGAGTATAGTCTTTCTTGTTTATATGCATGATATATTATACTTTGTATA
>NC_033799.1:66313635-66315305 GCF_001876935.1 Asparagus officinalis | reverse complement strand
ATCGGGCGACGAGTTGTTCGCTTGGAAATTCGTGTCTCTTCTTTGTTATTGATTCCATTGTCATCTTGAAGTTACACTTTTTGACGTTACAAAGATCCGGTCTTATTTAATTAGATCCGGTCTACAACGAAAATCTATAAAACTAACCAAAGATTACAACTTTCTCCTTTATGTCGAACGAATCGCCGAGCTCCTGTTTTCGTCGCTCGCTTGAGTGGTTCTTTGCCTGCGCCGGGGTTATTTGCCGTGGTACCCACCGCGAGATCTAGATCGGTCGGATCTACGCAGTACGACGGGTATTAATTTCACAAGGAAATAATAGCCCGGGGAGGCATTGTTTCACCAGGAAACAATCGTCCAAGTCTCGCGGATCTAAGACCAAGCTTAAGATCCGGAGTATGCCTGCGTAGATCTGAGATTCTGATCTCTCGAACACCTGCCTTATTTTGCGTGATGATCGCGAGCCCAGATCTGAAGGAGTGAGTCCCCGAAGTTCCCAGTTCAATTTTTTTTTTTTTTAAGGTTCCGAGTCTCCAATCCAGCCGGCTTCGCTCTCTCAAAATTTCCAACCCCCCAAATGAACCAAAGGCCTAGACCTATTTATAGGCACCCAGATCCTGTGCTAGGCCACAGATCTGGGCCGGCCACCTGCGCGGTGGCTCGGCTTGGGCCGAGCCACCTTGAGGTGGCCTCGGCCACCGAGCCACCCCAAGTGGCTCGGCTCTGGGGCCGAGCACTGAGGTGGCTCGGCTTGCGAGCCACCATTGGGTGGCTCGGCCTTGGGGCCGACGCCACCTGAAGTTGGCTCGGCTTTCGGCTGAGCCCTCTAGGTGGTTGGTTTTTTGGTGTTTCGCTTTGGTATTCTGTCCGTGATTTGATCAACTTAGTCCGATTTTGGTCTGGATCTGATTTGCCAGTAAATCCAGGATCTGATGTTGACCGAAACCGTCTATTGTTTTTTTTTTTTCATTCGATCGTCGATTCGTCCGAGTATGCCTTTGGTGATGCTCTGGTTGACTCTTCGAACACTTCGGCTTGTCCCGCACGTGTATGGATGCATTCCGTCGTGCATGCGATTCGTCGATCTCGTCGCCTCGCGTTTTGGTTCGTCGGTTTTTTGGCGAGCTGAGCTAAGGACCTATAAGCAATTTTATATGCCTTAGATCCCCTCCAAGTAATTTCAGCCTTCATTCTTTATATAGAAGAGTCCTGGAATACTTGGATATGATTGTCCAACCTTCAGTCGTGTAACGGCACCTTGGAAATGGCTTCTTATCTCTCTCCTCGTTGGTTCGTCGGTTTATGCCGAGCTGAGCTAAGGGACCTATAAGCAATTTTATATGCCTACAGGGGGTACTATTTCACCAAGGAAATAATAGCCTTTAATTCTCGGGATCAAAGGTCAAGCTTTGATCCGGAGTATTACTTCGTGTAGATCTCAGATCTGATTTCTCTCTCTCGAACTCCTGCCTTTTGTGACGTGGATGCTCGCCAAGAACCAGATCTGAATGCCCAAGTCTTCAAGCCTCCAACACTCCAAGCTCAGTTCTCAATTCGGAAGAGTTTCAGCTCTAAAAGTTCCACCCTAAAAAATGAGCACTCAAGGGCCTATTTATAGGCTCTCAGATTTGTGCCCGGGCACAGATCTGGCCGGCCACCTATAGGTGGCT
>NC_033799.1:66279871-66313593 GCF_001876935.1 Asparagus officinalis | reverse complement strand
CCCCCCATAGGTGGCTCGGCCTTAGCCAAGCCACCCATAGGTGGCTCGGTTTTGGCCGAGTCCCCTAGGTGTTGTGGTTTTTGCTGTTTTCCGGTCTTGTGGTTCATTTAGACTCTGATTTGTTGATCTGAATCCTGATTTGGCAGTAAACCTGCTTTGTTGTTGATCCGGATTCTGATTTGACAGTCCGAATCCTAATATGGCAGTAAATCTGCCTCGGTGTTTGAGTTCAAATCCGTTCTATGGTTGGATGACTCGTTGACTCACCGAACTGTTTGCTTGATTCCGCATGCGAATGGATGTATTCCATTGTTTGCGTGTGGTTCGTTAGCCTCGTCGCCTCGTTAATCCGCTTCGTTGTGTGTCACTTGGCTTTGGCGTTGTGGACTGACGCTCGTGCTTGGATACGTCGCCCGATGGTTCGTCGATTTGTGTCGAGCTGTGCTAAGGGACCTATAAGCAATTTTATACGCCTACAGATACCCCCTCCAAAGTATTTCAGTCTCGTTCTTTTATAGAAGAGTCTAAAATACTTTGGATATGATTGTCCCAACCTTCAGTCGGTGTAATGGGACCTTGGAATGGCTTCTGTTCTTGATTCCTTCAATCCTTCAGGCCATTCGGTGCTTTGTCGAATGTCTGTAAGGTTTCCGGTGCTGCATTTATTGTCTGACCGTTGTCGGAATTTCGAATTTGAAGTCGGTTCCTAATTTTCTGATCTTTAGCTCGTGTTTATTGGTTCAACCTAGAACTGACCATCGATTGTTGGCGTTGAGTTCTCATTTGCGACGCGTTGTCCGGCGTAGTGTTGTTGAGTTATCCTTGAGAATATTTTTGGAAAAATATTCTCTAGGAACTTCTCAACCAAAAATAGGGAATAGTTTATACTCGTATACCTTATTGGCGTTGACCCTAGGGTTTCGAACGTCGTACGTTGAACTTTTTGCTCGCAACGCGTTGACTGGTGTTGACCTAGGGTTACGCGTTGACCGGCGTTGGCCCTAGGGTTTCGAATGTCGTACGTTGACTGTTTGATCGCAACGCGTTGACTGGCGTTGACCTAGGGTTACACGTTGACCGGCGTTGACCCTAGGATTTCGAACGTCGTACGTTGACTGTTTGACCGCAACGCGTTGACTGGCGTTGACCTAGGGTTACGCGTTGACCGGCGTTGACCCTAGGGTTTCGTCCGTTCCGCATGTGACGTTAAGCTAAAAGAGTTAACCCTTTTAGTGCTACGATATTGAATACGTAGACTTCGTCTTTCTCACGGGAATAGACTACCCGGCGACGCGTGTTAGGCGTTGACTTTAGGATTTTTGGCTAACCTCCAGCCTTCAACGAATTTGATTAGCCTTTACCGACTACCGTTTGACTCGGGTTTACACGCGGATTGTTTTAAGTCCGTTCCGCATGTGACGTTGCGCTCAGAGATTGAATCCTCTGAGACTTGTTGCTATGACTTCGAATACATAGACTTTGCCATTGTTATAGGAATAGGCTACCCAGCAACGTGTATTAGACGCTGACTTATCCCTACTTAGGCTTCGGGATAAAATACCCCAGAATCGGACTCTGGTGTCTTTTTGTTCGGAAAAAGACTAAACCGGCGACGCGTGTTAGGCGTCGGCATATCCTTTCTTAGGATTCAGGATGAAATTCCCCATGCGTGTAAGGCATGGATTTTGGTGTTATTAATAACAACCTGCCACAATGTTGAATATGTGGACGGATGTTCTTTTCAACGGTTAAGAACTAACCGGCAGCGCGGGTTAGGCGCAGACTTATCCTTGCTTAGGTTTCAGGATAGAATACCCCAGAATCGAACTCTGGTGTCTTTTTCTACGGGGAAAGACTAAACCGGCGACGCGTGTTAGGCGTCGGCATATCCTTTCTTAGGATTCAGGATGAAATTCCCTATGCGTGTAAGGCATGGATTTTGGTGTTATTAATAACAACCTGCCACAATGTTGAATATGTGGACGGATGTTCTTTTCAACGGTTAAGAACTAACCGGCAGCGCGGGTTAAGCGCGGACTTATCCTTGCTTAGGTTTCAGGATAAAATACCCCAGAATCAGACTCTGGTGTCTTTTTGTGCGGAAAAAGACTAAACCGGCAGCGCGTGTTAGGCGCAGACTTATCCCTGCTTAGGATTCGGGATAAACTTCCTAGGATGAATCCTAGATTGATAAATTTTGGAAAAGATCGGTGCGGGAAAGGAAGAATTTTATATTCTATTTCCCAACACTAAAGAGGAAGAATTTTATATTCTATCTCTAGTTGGAAAGGAGACTCGAGGTGGGATCTCCACCCCGAGAATCCGGAAAGGTGAAACTAAGAGTGGGATCTCCACTCCGAGAATCGAAAGATTCGGATAACCCTAACTGTCGGAAGATTTGATTACCGAACTAAAGATGGATTTCTCGTTTATCAAGAGTGAATTTTGGTTGTGGTCCTAACTGTAGGAAGGTTTGACCAAGTGGGAGGTTTGAGGTGACCCTAACTGTAGGAAGGTTTGATCACTCGATTTGAAAGTGGACCTCTCGTTCATTGGAGGAATCGAGAGGGGATTTTGATTGTGGTCCTAACTGTAGAAAGGTTTGACCGAATGGAAGGTTTAAGACGATCCTAACTGTAGGAAGGTTTGATCGCTTGATTTGTGGACCTCTCGTTCATTGGGAGAATCGAGAGGGGATTTTGACTGTGGTCCTAACTGTAAGAAGGTTTGACCAAGTGGGTGTTTTGAGACATTACCTTGCTGTGGTGACCGGGTTATCCCTAAGAATACACTATATGGATTTCTTTTGGGAACTTCCCGTTACATGAATCATCCACCCCCAGCTTTCTTTGCAAAACCGGGTCTGACATTGTACACAGTTGGGTGTTCGGGTTATCCTTAAGGATATATGATTCTCTAAGAACTTCCCGTTACATAAATCGTCCACCCCCAGCTTTCTCTGCTGAACTGGTTCGGACATTATTCTCAGCAACCTGACCGGGTTATCCTTAAGAATATTATTGTAATATTCTCCAGGAACTTCCCGTTAAAAGTGGGAAACAGTTTAGACTCATATATCTATTGGAGTATGCAGGGAGCAGTTTAACCTCTTGCACCTGTTGGAGGATTGAGAAGCAGTTTATACTCTTATACTCGTCGGAGTCTTGCCGTTCTCATTTGGCTTACCTTAGCGTTATAACGCCGGCTTCAACCAAGGTCTGAATGCTATTCTTGAGAGTAAAGCAATCCTTGATGGGATGAAGGATCATCCTGTGGCATGCATAGTACTATGGATCCGTGGTGTTGTCAGCTTTCTCCTGATTTGTGATAGGTGGTAGCTTGATCTTGTTACTTTCAAGGAGGGATTCGAAGATGGCTGGAACGTCTTCGTCCTTGAAAGAGTACTCTTTTTGGAGTCTCGGACCCGAAGTCTTTTGCTGCCTTCGGGATTGCTGTTGTGACGCTTGATTAGCACCACCAGTAGCTGCAGGTGTTTTGCCCTTACCACGAGAAGCGAAGTTTGAGTCCAGCGGATTAACCGTCGGTTGGTTCCTCTCGGCCTTCTTCCTTCTAAGGAATCGCTCAGCCTGCTCCCCTCGGACCTTCAGATCCTTCCAAGTGTCAGACGGTGCTGTTCCCATTGCTTCCAACACGTCCAGCATGTCTGGAGGATGAATTCATTGGTGATCGGGTCCCGGCAGTTCATCGCCTTGTTCCGGAACCTTTTGACGAAGGGGTCGACCAACTCCCCGTCTTTTTTGTTTTTCATCAAGCAACGTTTCGATGGATATTTCGGTGTCGTCGTCGAAGAAGTTGGCGAGGAACTTAGTTTCCATGTCGTCCCAGCTGTTCATGCTTCCTGGCTTGAGGCGACGATACCAATCGAAGGCGGCTCCACGAAGAGTGCCAACGAAGGACCGTAGCATCAGAAGCTCATTACTAGAGATGACACCCAGGTGCGATTTGAAGTAAATCAAATGCTGAGTGGGTGAACCCTTCCCATCAAATGGCGTGAAGTTAATTAGACTAAACTTCACCGGATATGGGATTGATTCCCACTCTCGTGGGTATGGACAAGGAATGCCCGTCTTCTTCATCTCTTGAGCTGAAATCAACATATTGATTTTGCTCTCGAGATTCTTAATCTTCAGGTTTTCACCTGAGTCTTCATCAGCATTCTCATTACCACCCCCTGCATTGACGGGAGGATTATTGGCATTGTGAGCTTCCTCATCTTCTAGATCAATCTGGTTACGATGATTTGGCTCGCCTTGCCGGTTTGTCAGCGCTTGGATTTCCTGGTCATGTATTTCTCTCATACTCTGCATGGCCATCTGCATTTCGAACCTGAAGCTCTCTTGTTGTTTAGCCATGGCTTCTTCGAGCATCTTGGCCACTTGTTCCGCGCTTATCATAAATGACTCGCGGGGTTGTCCTTCGCTGGATACCGTGTTATCCGATGCAATCGCAGAGCAGGCATCCGATTCTTCATCTCCTGACGGTAATCCTGTCCGAATCCTACCATAAGTTCCTCGTATGATGGCTCCAGACTGCAGACGGGTTACACGCCGGGGTGCTTCCAGAATCGACTTGGGATTATCCTGTGTCGATGTCCTTTTGCTGGTCATATTCGTGGTGACCCTCGGAAATTCTCCTTCCTCGACTACCCTTCTTCTTTGTCGGAAACGCCTAGGCCTTGGTTTTGGCGTTTCGGTGCTGAGCCTTTCGAAGACTGAAACTCTTTCGGGGACCGTCTTGATGCAGTTGCACTCAGACAATACCGCCCGAATGAGTTTGGAACAGGGGCATTAAGTTTCTAGCCCTCGGGGACTCCTCTTTCTAGTTTTCCTCGTGCTCCCTTCATGATAGTACAACTCGTCGGTTTGAAAGTCAGAGTAACCTATCGTGTGTCGGCACGACTTCTCAGGTATAATGTTATCGTCATCAGACGACAACGTTTCCTTCTGAGGGCGGACTGCCTTCTTTGGGCTTTCAAGAGTCACGCGCCTTGAGACATGCCTTTTTGGGCGTGAGTTCTCAGCGGGCTCCTGGACTTCGATGCGCAAATTGGTGCGCGCAGCTGGCTTGAACTCCTTGTCATGTTGGAGGTGACGGCGACCCCCAGCATGTTGAGTCGTTCGGGGCTTCTTCATCGAACCCAAACGTTCTTAGACTGGAGCTTTGCCTCTCTCGTTGGGAATTGGACCGAGGCGCTCCAAGACTGACTTTCTCCTTCGGGATGATTCTGCGGGATCTTCCGGAGAAGCTACTGGTATTACCGGCGACTTTGGTTGATTCGTCGGAGGTTGACCTTGCTTCGAAGGCTGCAACGATTTTGCCTTAGCCTCAATCGCCGCTTCAGACTTCGGCTTCCATACTTGGCGGGTTGGAGGTTGAACTTGCTTCGAAGGCTGCAATGATTGTGCCTTAGCCTGAATCGCCGCTTCAGACTTCGGCTTCCATACTTGGCGGGTTGGTGGCGGCTTCTTGGCCACCTCCTTCTGCAGTCTTCTACGGGCTGCCAGCACTGACATTGCGTGGCGCTTGCGAATGCGCTCCTCAAGTGTTGAACGGTTCCGTTTGACACGGACCCATTCGTTCGTTGGCGGCTTGGAGGAGTCGCCTCATCGGTGGCGTTGAGGCTGTTTGCCTCTCGGACTCCATCGCTTTGGCGAATTCTTTGGCCACGCGTTGGCGTTGCCTTTGGCGGGCTCTCTTTGAGAGAGTCATCGCTCCTTTGGTGACAGAGGAATTGGTTGGAACCAGCTTGATCTGGTTGGAGGTTGGTGGAGCCTCACCCGACGCAGCTTTGGCGTCAATCGGGGTGAGATCGTCGTTGGTAGCTTCAACTTCTTCGTACCAACGTACCTTTCTCCTGGAGGAGAACTTTTTGGACTTGCGAGGGGAGGTCGATCCGGACAAGGATGACAGATACTCCTTGAACTTCTGTTGATCGAATTCATATTCGACCTCCTCTTCGACCTGGATCGAGATCCGCGGCTGCGACGCATCGATCTCGGTAGCGAGATCGTCGGCTCCCACTGTGGTCGCCAGATTGTTCGCGAGAAAAAATGTAGCTTTCTTCATTGTTGATCCATTGTCATCTTAGATAACAGCTTTTTGAGTTACAAAGATGCGGTCTTTTTATAAGATACGGTTACAATGAAAATCAAAGAAAATAAAAAAGATTACAACTTTCTCCTTATTTGTCGAACAAATCACGAGCTCCTGTTTTGCGGTAACTCGCTTTTGTGGGTTCTTTGCCAACGCTGGGGTTAATCCGTGGACCACCGCGTGATCTAGATCCGGTCAGATCTACACGATTTGACGGGTATTATCTCACTAAGGAAATAACAGCCGGGGGGTACTATTTTACCAAGGAAATAATAGCCTTTAATTCTCGGGATCAAAGGCAAGCTTTGATCCGGGGTATTACTTCGTGTAGATCTCAGATCTGATTTCTCTCTCTCGAACTCCTGCCTTTTGTGACGTGGATGCTCGCCAAGAACCAGATCTGAATGCCCAAGTCTTCAAGCCTCCAACACTCCAAGCTCAGTTCTCAATTCGGCAGAGTTTCGGCTCTAAAAGTTCCACCCTCACCAAATGAACCAAGGGGGGCCTATTTATAGGCTCTCAGATCTGTGCCCGGGCACAGATCTGGCCGGCCACCTATAGGTGGCTCTGGCCACCTAGCCACCTATAGATGGCTCGGCCGCGAGCCACCTAATGGGTGGCTCGAGCTTTGGCCGAAGCCACCTATAGGTGGCTCGGCCACCGAGCCACCTAGAGGTGGCTCGGTTTTGGCCGAGTCCCCTAGGTGTTGTGGTTTTTGCCGTTTTTCGGTCTCGTGGTTGATTTGGACTCTGATTTGTTGATCTGAATCCTGATTTGGTAGTAAACCTGCTTCGTTGTTGATCCAGATTCTGATTTGACAGTCTGAATCCCAATATGGCAGTAAATCCGCCTTGGTGTTTGAGTTCAAATCCGTTCTATGGTTGGATGACTCATTGACTCACCAAACTATTTGCTTGATTCCGCATGCGAATGGATGTATTCCATTGTTTGCGTGCGGTTCGTTAGCCACGTCGCCTCGTTAATCCACTTCGTTGCGTGTCACTTGGCTTTGGCGTTGTGGACTGACGCTCGTGCTTGGATACGTAGCCTGATGGTTTGTCGGTTTGTGTCGAGCTGTGCTAAGGGACCTATAAGCAATTTTATACGCCTACACTCGTTTATTGGCCTTCACGAGCTTTGAAAGGATCTTAATGATCGTCTTGTTAAACGCCTCAACTAATCCATTTTCGGCGGGATAATAAGCTGTTGACGAAACATCTTGAATTTTGAACTTGTCACAAAACCTGACGAAGGCGTTGCTTATGAACTGTGGACCGTTGTCATGAATGATCCGTCTTGGCACGCTGTGTCGGTATATAACATGATGTTTGATAAAATTGATGACGTTGTTCGTCTTCACTTCTCTAAGCGGAATTGCTTCAGCCCACATTGAAAAATAATCCGTGATTGCGAGAATGAATCGATCACCTTTGACTGAAGGGGGAAAAATAGGACCAACAATGTCCATCCCCCATGTTTCGAATGGCCAAGATGTGGTTGACGTGTGTAAACGCTCTGGTGGTTGGTGCATATAATTTTCATGTATTTGACAAGCATGATACTCTCGGGCGTATTCGATTGCGTCACGAACCATTGTTGGCCAAAAATATCCCATTCTTCTGATGTGATCATACAGTTTGGGACGGGGCTGATGTGCACCACATTCTCCTTCGTGTGCTTCCTTAAGAACTTCTTCTGCTTCTTTGTTCGAAAGGCATTGGAGTAACAAACCATCGTACCCTCGACGGTATAATGTATGAGTCTCGGTATTATAGAAGAATCTTGGTGCTCTTCGACGGATTGATTCTCTTTCTTTTGCATCCTCTGGTAAAATACCATATTGGACGTAGTCAATGATAGGAAAACACCAACCTCGGGACTCAGACCCAATTTGAGTTGAATTCACCTCTTTAGCGCTCATGTTTCCGTCATCTTCCTCTTCAATATCCATATCGTATATGGGTATGCAGAGCTGATGGATGTATTCACTAAAGAATTCTTCAAAAGAATCTGTCATTTTGATGGCCTCCTGGTGGTATGGGATCAGGTCTTGGTTCCTGACTTCATACTCTCCGCGGACTTGGTTGACTATCAATTGAGAATCTCCAAAAGCTTTGAGATATTCGACCCCCAGCTCCTTGGCGAAACTGAGTCCAATGAGAAGCGCGTTGTACTCGGCTACGTTATTGGAACATGGACTAGTCAGTGAATAAGCCCGAGGCATCACATGCTTCCCTGGGGAAATTAAGACAACTCCAACTCCGGAGGAAACTATAGAACATCCGGGGGTTATTACCCTATTAACTGCTCTCGAAGCACCATCGAAATATAATTGCCATACTTGTTGGTGCGATGTAGTGTTAACCTCGTGGGTTTCATCCGGCAAGTCATCATATACTTCTGCCATATCCGTCGTTGGGTTTGCCGCCAAAAGATCACAAATCGCTTGTCCTTTGATCGACTTCTGCTGTTTGAAGTGCAAATCATATTAGAACAAGAGAAGGGCTCACTTCGCTAACCGCCAATTCATAGAGGCCGGTTGCGTCATAAATACCCGCACTGGATTAACGTTGAAAATGATATAAATCGTCTGTCCAACCAAGTAATACCGCATCTTTTGCATTGTGAATACCAATGCAAGGCATTCTTTCTCAATCATCGGATATCGAGACTCGGCGCCTACCAAGGTCCGACTTAGGTAATAGACTGCCTTTTCGTGACCATTATCATCGTCTTGTGCTAGTAAAGCACTTATCGAGTGGTTCATCGCCTTGAGGTAAATCAAGAATGGTCTACCTGATTTTGGTGCAACGAGAACAGGAGGATTCGTCAGATAGGTTTTGATATCTTCGAATGCTTTTTGGCAGGCGTCGTCACAAATAAATGACACCCCTTTCTTGTTTAGCTTAGAGAATGGTTGGCATTTCACAGAAAGATTCGAGATGAACCGTCGGATGAAAGCTAAACGCCCTTGCAATCCTCTGAGTTCTCTTAGATTTCTAGGAGGTTGCAGTTCATGTATCGCCTTCACCTTATCGGGATCGATATGTATACCTTTAGTGGTGACGACGAATCCAAGGAATTTTCCGCTGGACATTCCAAGGAAGGATTTAGTGGGGTTCATCTTCAATTGATGACTCCTCATGAGATCGAACATCGTCTTCAAATCCTTGATGTGATCTTCTTTGTTACGGCTTTTTACAACCAAATCATCAACGTAACATTCGACTGTTTTCCTGAGATGTTCTTGGAAAATCTTAGTCATTGCTCGCTGGTATGTGGCGCCTGCATTCTTCAAACCGAATGGCGACACCGTGTAGCAAAAGACACCGAGAGGCGTTCTGAACGCTGTATGCTTCTCATCATCTGGGTGCATCTTAATTTGGTTATACCCTGAGAAACCATCCATAAAAGACATTCTCTCAAATCCGCATGTATTGTCGATAATGACATCTGTGATTGGGAGAGGAAAGTCATCTTTTGGACATGCCGTATTCAGGTCCCTGAAGTCAATGCAAATCCTGATTTTACCGTTCTTCTAACAATATTGGTTAGCCAGTCTGGATATTGCTCCTCTCGGATAAATCCTGATTCGATCAATTTCTTAACCTCTGCCTCAATGGCTTCTATAATCTGCGGATGAAACCGTCTTTGCTATTGTTTGACAGGTTTGGCGTCCGACTTGATATTGAGGCGGTGCATTGCTACATTGGAGTCGAGTCCTGGCATGTCTTCATAGTTCCAAGCGAAGACGTCAATGTATTCCCTGATGAGAGCAATTAATTCCTCCTTCTCATTTGAGGGAAGACTATCGCTAATGAATATAGGATTTGGTTGGCCTCGTCACCCATGTTAACTTGGACTATTTTATCTTCAGTGGGGGGTTTTCTCTGTTCGAACCTATCACCGTACTGCATGTTCAGGTGATGAACCCACGGGTCTTCCCATGTTGCCATTTGATCATCGTTCTCCATTGTGGACGGATCAGCTGTAGCCATGTTCGCCATTAGGGCTTTGAATGCTTCCCCCAGACTTGTATCAGAATCCCAATCCGAGGAGTCTGACGAGTACCCATTTTTGTATTGCTCAGATGATTGGTTATTGATTAACCAGGAACATTCGTCTTCTGAAGAAGATTCATACCCTAACCCTCGTCTGTATTTATAATAATCGTCCGGTTTCCCTTTTGGTACATATGCCGCTTTGGCTGGAGTACGAGGACCCCGATCGAAGTATAAACCTTCTCCGAGTGTGAAATCATATCCCTGTTTTTCCATAAGCTTGCGCGCTTCCGGGCTATACTTAGATAAATGCCGACCAGGTTTGTCATCATTCTCATCTTCCCTTAAGAAATGATCTGGTAATGGAGAGCTTTTTCCTTTATCGTAAATCACTTCTTTTTCACCTCCTATTTTGGTCGGGATGACCAGGGTTGTTCCGAAAGAATGTTGGAGGTGTTTCTTTGCTATATAGGACGATCGAAGCAGCATATATAAATCGGGATTATCATACAATTCTTTTATCACATCATCAAGAGACAGGGAGTACTCTAACTTATTATTTATTTCATTATTGGCAAGTTGCCAGTTACAACTGCCCTCTGACGATTGTTCATCATCAAGATTGATTACAAAGGGTACAATGTCGTTTAAAACATAACCTCCATTGTAATCAAATCCGGCTTCGGTATTAGCTTCTTCTCCACTGTCCGTGCCATGGGCCGATGATTCAGTATCGGATTCGTTACCATAAAGGAGAGAATTAGTGAAATAATTCTCATACCCTTTGAATGATTGCTTATCCACGACCACCGTCCTAACCTTATTATCAGTGTCGACATATTTCAAACACTGATGGAGAGTGGAGGGGATTATAACGTTACTATGGATCCAAGGTCGACCTAATAGTAAGTTATATGAAGTCTCGGCATCGATCACATAACATGTGACTTCTGTCTTCAAATCTCCCATTTGACATTTTACCCGGATCTTACCCAAGGGTCTTGACCCGCTAGTATTGAATCCATAGATAACAGTGCCTGTGGACGCCAACTTACTCACTGTAATGCCGAGGATATGCATCAAGCGAAGCGGCATAATACTCATAGCAGAACCCGGATCCACTTGGATTCGGTTGACTTTGCTGGAGCCAATGTACCCAATGAAATATAGGGGTCGATCGAGGTTTTAATTCTTCGTCTGCATATCTTCTTTGGTGAAGGTAATGCAAGGAAGGTTTTTAGCCGCTATATTGCAGTGTTGGATTAACAGTTCTGGCTCTTCAAGTGTCGGCTTGATCCGAGTAAGGACCACTTCTGAATTAGTCAAGGCTTCTTGCAAGGCTTCCCTAGTTTCTTTAGACAACCGTAGCAACTCATACAATGTTATCCGCGCTGGGATGTTAGCTAGTTGAGCCATAATATCGAAGACGTGCGGAGTGTTCGAACTTTCTGGTTTATCTCTTCCAATCGGACGATTAAAACGAGACTGCTTTGGATTCTGAACCTCCTGGGGCTTCTTTTCTTTCTGTTTATTAACCGGTTGTCGTCGAGCTTCTTCAACTAGTTTAGGAGTCGTAATCACACCCAGCTCCGTGAGAGTTTTGGCTGGTCCTTGCTTAGTCATCCCCTGCTCAGCTAACTGATCACTAGGTGATGGATAGTTAAAGTGATACTCATTTCCGCTTCTAGTGGCAAAGACTTCTTGTTCTTCTTCGGAGAGCGGGAAGGTAGAAGATCGCGGATGTAGCATTGCAGGACTTGCCTTTACCCTTTCTGGTCGAGGAAGTCGTCCACTGATCGTCTTCAATAAGATTAGGATGGACCCAGAGGATTTCGCCGTTTGGGGCTGTGTGTGGCACAAGTCTTTTTTGGCGCTGTCCATGTGGGTCATCGTTCACTATCTTCATTCCTACTTTGGTGATGCGTTCTGGTTTAAACCATGCTGTGGGCACCAATCCAAAGCTGATTGAAACCGCATTTGCTCTAACATTCTTGGACGGCTTCGGGGTTATGACGCCTACATCAATTAATGCCTGGATCTTATCCTTAAATGGTAGCCTGACTTGGTAGGGTGATGGACCGCTCTATGGTATGTGCAATACTTCAGATCCGTCACTTTGCTAGCCCCTTCTTGATCCACGATCACCGGCAGCTGGATTTTGTTATTTTCCAACAGGTACTTAAAGATGCCGGGAACTTCGTCATCTTTGAAGGAGTACACTTTAGGAAATCTTGGCTCCGAAGATTTCTGCTTCTGAGGCCGTTGTTGCCATTGCGATCGAGATTATTGTGGTGCTTGTTGCTGCTGCTGTTGCTGATGTTGCAATTGGAAAGTTTGATTAGCATCAACTGCATTAGCATGTTCCTTACCTTTCCCTCGTGGGACGAAATTCTGTTGCGGAGCATTCGTCGCCTGTTGGCCTCTTTCCGCCTTCTTTCTTCTGAGGAATCGCTCGGCTTGCTCTCCTCGGACCTTCAAATCCTTCCATGTTTTGGATGGTGCTGTCCCCATTGCTTCTAACACATCTAATGTGAGGTTGTTGTGGCAAGTCTGGAGAATGAACTCCTCAGTGATCGGGTCCCGACAGTTCATCACCTTGTTCCTGAACCTTTTGACGAAGGTATCAACCAATTCCCCGTCTTTTTGTTTCTCATCAAGCAACGACCCAATGGATATCTCAGTGTCGTCGTCGAAAAATTTAGTGAGGAATTTAGTCTCCATGTCGTCCCAGCTATTCACACTTCCTGGCTTGAGGCGGCGATACCAATCGAAGGCGGCTCCCCGAAGAGTGCCAACGAAGGACCGTACCATCAGAGGTTCATTGCCAGAGATAACCCCCAGGTGTGATTTGAAGTAAATCAAATGCTGAGTGGGTGAACCCTCCCCATTAAACGGCGTGAAGTTAATTAGATTGAACTTCGCCGGATACGGGATTGATTCCCATTCTCTTGGGTATGGATAAGGAATGCCCGTCTTCTTCATCTCTTGAGCGGAAATCAACGTATTGATTTTGCTCTTGAGATTTTTAATCTTCAAGCTTTCACCTGTGTTTTCGCTAGCATTCTCGTTACCACCCCCTGCATTGACGGGAGGATTATTGGCATTATGAGCTTCATTCGCATTTGTGTCCTCATCTTCCTGATTAACCTGGTTACGACGACTTGGTTCGCCTTGCTGGTTTGTCAGTGCTTGGATTTGTTGATCATGCATTTCTCTCATATTCTACATGGCCATCTGCATTTCGAACCTGAAGCTCTCCAATTGTTTAGCTATGGCTTCCTCGAGCATCTTGGCCACTTGTTCCGCACTTATCATAAGTGCCTCGCGGGGTTGTCCCTCGCTGGATACCGTATTATCTGATGTGACCGCTGAGCCAGCATCCGATTCTTCATCTTCTGAAGGTAGTCTTGTCCGAATCCTACCATAAGTTGCTCGTTTGATGGTTCCAGACTGCAGACGTGTTACACGCCGGGGTGCTTCCGGAATCGACTCGGGATTATCCTGTGTCGATATCCCTTTGCTGGTCATATTAGTGGTGACCCTCGAAAATTCTCCGTCTTCAACCATCGTTCTTCTTCGTCGGAAACGCCTATGCCTTGGTTTTGGCGTTTCGGTACTGAGTCTTTCGAAAACCAAATCTCTTTCAGGAACTGTCTTGATGCAGTTAAACTCAGACAATACTGCCCGAATGAGTTTGGAACAGGGGCATTGAGTTTTTAATTCTCGAGGACTCCTTTTCCTGGTTTTACTCGTACCCAAAACATAATAGTACAACTCGTCTACTTGAAGGTCGGAGTAACCTATCGTGTGTTGGCACGACTTCTCAGGTATAACACCATCGTCGTCAGACGATAATGTTTCCTTCTGAGGGCGAACTGCCTTCTTTGGGCTTTCAAGAGTCACGCACCTCGAAACATGCCTTTGTGAGCGTGAGTTCTCAGCGGGCTTCTGGACTTCAATGCGCAAATTGGTGCGCCTAGCTGCCCTGATTTCTTTATCATATTGAGAGTGGCAGCGACTCCCAGCATGTTGAGTCGTTCGGGGCTTCTTTATCGGGCCCAAACGTTCTTGAACTGGAGCTTTGCATCGTCCATCGGGAAGTGGACCGAGGCACTCCAAAACTGACTTCTTTCTTCGGGATGATTCTGCGTGATCTCCCAGAATAACTATTGGAATTATTGGCGATTTAGGTTGGTTCGCCAGAGGTTGAACTTTTGCTGAAGGCCGCAAAGGTTGCTCTTTAGTCTGAATCGCCGCTTCAGACTTCGGCCTCCATACTTGGCGAGTTGGTGGCGGCTTTATGGCCACTTCCTTCTGCAGTTTCTTGCGGGCTTCTTGGACTTGAGCTCGTGCCTGCGCTAAGAGTGCGCGGAGCTTGTGAATGCGCACCTCAAGTGTCGAACGATTCCGCTTGACACGGATCCATTCATTCGTTGGTGGCTTGGAGGAGCTACCATTCATTGTTTGTTGAGGCTGCTTGCCTCTCCTGTTCTTCAAATCCGCATTATAGCGGACTCCATCAGTGGACTCCATCGCCTTTGCGAGTTGCCGCGCCATGCGTTGACATCGCCTCTGGCGAGCTCTCTTCGAGAGAGTCACTATGCCCTCAATGGTGGAGGCATTAGCGAGAACAGGTTTGACCTGGTTGGAGGTCGATGGAGCTTCACCCGATGCAACTTCGGCATCAATTGGGGTGAGATCTTCGTTGGCATTCTGCACTTCTTCATACCAACGGACTTTTCTCCTAGAGGAGAACTTCTTGGACTTGAGGGGGGAGGTGGATCCGGACGAGGATGACAGATACTCCTCAAACTTTTGTTGGTCGAATTCATACTCGACCTCCTCCTCGACCGGGATCAAGATCCGCGGCTGCGACGCAACGATCTTGGTATGACGGGTGCTATTTCACGAGGGAAATAACAGCCGGGGGTACTATTTCGCCAAGGAAATAATAGCCTTTAGTAATCGAAATCGACCAAGCGAAATCGATACTCTTCTCGGGATCAAAAACCAAGTTTTGATCCGGAGGATGACCGTGTAGATCTCAGATCTGATCTCTCTCGAACTCCTGCCTTATTTGGCGTGGATGATCGCCAAGAACCAGATCTAAAAAGTCCGAGTCCTCAAAGCTCCAAAGCTTCAATCTTTTTTAGTCTTGAGTCTTTAATCCAGCAGAGTTTCCCTTCTCCAAAGTCCAACCTCTCAAAAATGAGCCATGCCCCCTCTATTTATAGGCAATCAAAGCGGATCTAGGCTCAGATCTGAGCCCAGATCAGAGGGTGGCTCGGCCACCGAGCCACCTGAGTGACTCGATTTTGGTCGGGTGTTCGCCGTTGTGTCTGTTGTCCGGTTTTGCGGTTTATCGGTTTATCCGAGCTTCGTCGTTGATTTGAACTCTGATTTGGCAGTCCGGATCCTGATTTGGCAGTAAATCCGTTTCGGTGTTCGAGTTTGAATCTGTTCCACAGTTGGATGACTCGTTGACTCACCGAACCGTTAGCTTGATTCCGCACGCGAGTGGATTTATTCCGTTGTTTGCGTACGGTTCGTTAGCCTTATCGCCTCGTTAATCCACTTCGTCGCGTGTCACTTGGCTTCGGTGTTGTGGACTAACGATCGCGTTTAGATACGTCACCCGATGGTTCATTGGTTTGTCGAATCACCGTGCCGAGCTGTGCTAAGGGACCCATAGGCAATTTTATACACCTACAAATAGACACAGTAAATGAGGTCGCAAATATATATACATAACATAACATATCACATAGTATTCACGCAAATACTTTTTAATCAAAGTCAGGTAGTAATAAAAAAATTCGTAATTTTCGAAGTATACATATTGCGTCCTCACTCATTTTAGAAATTCCTAACAGACTCTATACATGAATCCCAGGAAACTCTATCCTAGCTCCACGACTCGACACTGGATGATCCTAAGGATGCTGGAACTAGAGTTCTGATACTAACTGTGACGCCCCAGGGTTCACACAAGGCTGCAGTCCAAGGTAAAACCAGAATTGTTAAACCTGCCATGCACCCACATAGTGCATTAACACGCTTCACCAATCACAGTAATATTCTCTAGTGAAATCAATAAGAAGTGAAGGTACAAAACATACAAAATGAGGAAGTAAAACAATAGACATGATATAGAAGGAGAGATCTCATAAATAAAAGAATCATGTCTCAACTGAAGTACATCTGATATCTGAAATAAAATGGACCAACTAAATCTCATACTAAGGCACTCTACCTTTATAAAATGAATATAACTCTAAAGTCTGAACAATGAATGTAACTATACAGTGGAGCTTCAACAAATAAGATTATGCGACGACGACTATGCTAGAACTTCATCATCATGCGGCTCTCCGAAATTCTGAGCTGCCTGAAAGAGACAATTTAAATAAAAAGAACAACAACAAGAGCGCCAGAGCACTACAGCAAGATCATCTCTATCCGCCCCTAGGGGAAGAGCTGCTAGATGAAGTGGAGACTCTACCTATTAAGCATAGTCTACCTAGATCATTTACCCTGTATCTAGGTGGAATTAGTATTTTGAAATTTACAACACGAAATGTAGTACGTCGAGTGAAATAATCCAAACAAGGAAACTCTCATGTATATACCATATGTCTCAAATTGTAGATAACTAAATATTAATACCGAACCAAGAATAAAATATCTAAAGGAAATTAACAATTAGAAACCCACAACACGAGGCTAGTACGTCGAACGAAATAATCCAAATGAGTAAACCCTTATGTATATACCATATGTCTCAAATTTTGAATTCCTAAATATCAATTCCAACTCTATGCTTGAAAACAACACTAAAAATAAAATACTCCAAACCTCAACTGTATAGAACCAATGGCACATCTCGAACTACCCTCGAGTAGTCAGCGCAAAAATAAGAGAAAATCACCCAACTCATAATCACCATGGATCATATCACGTATGCCATATATCAAAGAATGTACCCTACTCATGGATAATATAACATGGGAGCAAAACTACAACTGTAATATATATATGTACATCTCCACGTACAATAGTGATACTTTTGTAAGCTTCTTACTCAATCGCTCTTCGGTAATAGGTTTTATCTCCCTATCCGGCTACATAAAATAATGATACTTTTATAAGGCTCTCGCATTTATATGTAGGTTCAACTCCCTTACTCAATCATCCTTATGGAAAATAGGTTTTATCTCTCTATTCCAGGATATGCTCATTTGTCCTACAGTAATAGGTTTTATCTCCCTATTTCCGGATATGCTTCTAGATAATCGTACAACGGTGATTAGGCACCTCAGCCCAACCCGGAAAACATACATCGATCACCTTTGAGTATTTGGTACAACCGAGGTCTCGTTACGGGAAAAACAACCAAATACCCCTAGTGTGGTACAACCGAAATCTCATTACGGGATAAACACCCACACTGAGTATTCATAACTGATGAGCAATACTTTAACATATACTAATTTACTTTTATCAACTCAACATATGTCAAAACAACATAAACTAAGTGTACGTGCACATATCTTGGTGTACGTATGTATATATGGTGTTCACCAACATCCCAAGTGTTAAACAACTCTTAAGCATCGAATTATAACAATACAAGATCGAGAAACTCTCTCGAAAATCAAAACAGTGTCGAACAAAACATGCACATGCCATCAAAGATGTGGGTGGTTGACAACATACTTGAGCCGGTCTACCGCGACTGGTTTTAGGGGTTACCTAGGCTCCTACCTGGCACGCGGTCGACCGCCGCTTAAGTGCGGTCGACCGAACCTAATTTTCCCAGATTGTGCAGGTTTCTGCACAGTGTTGTGTTCGTGTCGGTTTTGTGATTCAAACTTGTTTAAATCAAACTTAAACATACATAAAACATTGTAAACTTCAAATTACCATCTCTGGGAATTATCAAACACCAATAATATAATTAATTGCAAAAAGAAAACATGCTTAAACCCTTAAACATGCATGAAACATCACTATGACGATTAAACTTATAAAATCTTAGTTAAATAACATGAAACATTCAAACATGATAAAATATAAACATGAACAGAAGAAAATTTGTTTAAATATGTTCATCTTACTTAGGTTTTACAAACCTAGGGTTTAAGCTTAATTAACTTACATGAAAACTCAACTAGTTTGTAAATCTAAGGTTTAAACATGATTAGAGCATGATTAACAAGATAAAAACTAAAATAATTCAACCCTAGTGACCATGATCATGTTACTATCATAAAAAACAAGAAAACAAAATAGATCTAACATTGGTTTAAGATTTAACATAAAAAATATCATCTTTTTCACATCGGCTTAAGCTTAAACATGTAAAACATTAATTTAAACACCTTAAATCATTTATTAACTAAGGGTGCTGGTTTGGGTGAAGATGACCTTACCTTAAAATCATGTGCAAGCTTCTAAAACAAATAGCAAGTAATTCACAAGTGCAAACAATCCGTTCTCCCTTACCACATGTCGATGATCTCGCCCTCGTGTCGGTATTGTGCTTCACAAAGCTCTCAAAATTCATAAGAAAAAGATCTAGAATTTTTGAAGGGAGAGGGTGGCTTTTAGGGTTCAGAAATATAATAAAAGAGAGGAATTTTTATGAAAAACATAGGTATTTATACAGGCAAACCCGAAAAAAACCTATTTGGCGCGAACCAGGAAACCTAGTCTGATTGAGAAAACCACCTTCGGTATTTTGGCTGTAACTTTCTCATTCTACCTCAGAATAAGGTGATTTAAGATTTGATGGAAATATGTTGAAGAGACATACAACTTTGTTCTTTTGAGTTTTTTCATATTCTAACTTTATAATTGTGTAAAACATGTATACTCTTAACTGGTCGTTTTTCCATATTTCAGGCTCGTGTATATAGTGCATGATTTCACTCCTACATTAACATATATACATTGAATTGATCTCAAATCGATTCCTAGCTTACTCCAACATCAATAAATATTATTTATTATCATATAACATATTTATTATTATTTATCAACATATTTTTAAATTCATGGGGTTTTACATTCTCCCCCGCCCCCTAAAAAAAAGAATTTCGTCCCCGAAATTCCGCAATCGTATCTTAGAGATTAATAATACCAGAAAAAGCATGTTAAGAAGATAATCCAAATAAGGAAACCCTCACATACATATTCCGTACCATTAATCTTCAGATATGAAACATAGAAATATCTACACTTAACAATCTAGAATGAAAAATATTCTCATTTAACCCCTAACTAAACGGAACTAGTACGTCGAGCGAAAAATCCAAACAAGGAACCTCCCTCATATATATATCATGTGTTCTAAATAATTAGGAGCTAAGTATTAATACCCCCATTCTAGTGTTAAATATAAATATGACCATATAGATAATCATGAACAGCAATCAAAATCAATCAATTTACCTACTCAAACAGGTGCGGGTAGTCGCAACGCATATTCTCTTCACGCTCCCAAGAAGCCTCCTCAGCTCTTTCTGGTTCCATTGAACTATAACTAAAGGTATCACTTTGTTTCTAAGCTTCTTGTCCACCTTAGCAAAAATACAAATAGAAATCACAATCGTAGTCAAATCATCATGAAGCTCGATCTCTGGCGCGTCTAACACGCACTGCTGCTCTTCGTCGCGTAAATGCTTCTTAAGCATCAAAACATGAAAAGTATTGTGTATACTTGACATCGATGCTGAACAATCTATTTGATACGAAATGGCTCCAATGCACTCAACAATCCTGAATGGACCAATATACCCCGGGGCAAACTTTCCCCGTCTGCCAAATTGCTGAACTCCCTTCATCGACGATACTTTCAACAAAACATAGTCCCCAACCTGGAACTCTAACGGTCATCTCCTGTAATGTGCATAGCTCTTTTGTCTACTTTGTGCTACAAGAATATGCTCCCGAATTACTACCACCTTTTCTGGGGTCTGTCTTACGAGTTCCGGTCCAAGCAATAAGTTGTCCTCTGGTCCTACCCAACAAATAGGTGATCTACAAGGCCTCCCATACCATGCCTCATACGGTGTCGTGCCAATAGTCTATAGTAACTGATGTTATAAGCAAACCCAATCAATAGGATATGGTCCTCCTAACTGCCCTGAAAATCTATAATACCTACCCGCAACAGGTCCTCCAACACTTGGTTAATTTTCTCCATTTGTCCATCTGTCCGCAGGTGGAAAGCACTAGAATACCATAAGTGGCTACCGAATGAATCCTGGAAGCTCCTCTAAAAATGTCTCTTTAGATCCTTGTACATTTTTATTGTGCCTGGATGCACTATGTATCTGGTACGATGTGCCTCAATTTTCGCGAATTATAAGCCAATACTCTCTAGGTCTGCATCAAAACACCTCCTAGACCAACTAATTACGCATCCGTGTAGATGACAAATGTCTTATCACTGCTCGGAGTAACCAATACTACCGGTGTATTTAACTTAGCCTTAAGAGTTTCAAAGGCTTACTGACATTCCATGCCCTAAACAAATTGCACACCCTTATTCGTAAGTCGTGTAAGTGATGTTGCAATCTTTGAGAACTCTTGAATAAACTTCCTGTAATAGTCGGCCAAACCTAAGAAACTACGAATCTATGTAACTGTCTTCAGTGGCTCTTAATCAATTATTGCTTTCACTTTAGCTGGATCCGCTGCAATGCTCTCCTTGCTGATAACATGGCCAAAAATCTGACCTCATATAGCCAAAAAACTAGCATTTATTAAACTTGGCATATAATTGATGTTCCCGCAAAGTCTTCAATACCAAACGAAGATGTTGCTCGTGCTCTACCTCTAATCTCGAATAGATAAGAATGTTGTCTATAAAACAACCACAAACTGGTTCAAAGATGGACGGAAAACCCGTTCACCAAATCTATGAATACCGCGGGTGCATTGGTCAGCCCAAATAGCATGACAAATAACTCAAAAGACCAATATCGAGTTAGAAAGGTGGTTTTGGGAATATCCATTTTCCGCACTCGCAACTGAAAATAACCAGAATGAAGATTAATCTTCGAGAAATGCTACGCTCCCCCACAGATAGTCGAACAAGTCATAAATCCTCGATAATGGATACCTGATCTAGAAAGTGATCTTGTTCAACTCATGATAATCTATACATAATCGCATGCTACCGTCCTTCTTCTCCACGAAGAGGACCAGTGTTCCCATAAAAATGACTCCGGCAAATAGAACCCTGAGTTAACAACTCATCTAGTTGAGTCTGTAGTTCCCTCATTTTAGCAGGTGCCATATGATAAGGTGCTCAGAATATCAGTATGGTGCCTGCTGAAATTCGATATAGGAAAACAACCTCTCTCACTGGAGAAAATCTTGGTATGTCCTGAAAGACATCCTGATACCCTGAGATGACTCTGGTCTCACTCAAATCTACACCCCGATCCCGTATCATCACCTCATTGACGTATGCCAGAAATGACTCCGCATTCTGATTACCCTATGAGGTTGCTACTATCTATACAAACCCATTGAATGCTCACTGGTTGTCTTTGCAAAATAGTCTATATTAACGTGGTAGGATGATAACCAATCTATACCAATAATAACATCAAACATTGGACATTCGCAGGACGATTAAATTGACCATGGACTCAGACTCATCTAAACTGACGACACATCTCCTATAGATACTCTCTAAGAGAGACACCTCTCCCAAAGGAGTAGAAACTAATAATGGAACATCTAAAGGCTATGCTACAAACTGATGTCTAATCATGACATCATGATAGATAAAAAAATACGAAGATTCTTAATCAACAAGATCCAAGCTGGAAAGAAAATCACTAGGAAAGCTCCCCTCACACAATGATCACTCAGTACGACTGCATAAACCCTGTCGGTGGCTTACAATTTCTTCGCTGATGGCGGTGAAACATATGGGATTGTCTGTCCCACAAGAATCTCTTGGATGGTATGAATATGGCCTACTGGCCCCTCAATCCTCGAGATGGCTGGATGTGCCTCAAATTCTCTGGTACTTACCATAACCGCGACCCTGAAACTGCTGATTTTGACCTCTGTCATGCTGGCCTCCTGCCGGTGTACTGTGACAATCATGTGCTCTATGTCCGATCTTGTTACAATTGTAACATGTACGCTGAATTTTGCGCTGCTACGACACTCTCGAATCATGTTGTAGGTTGTGCTCTCTTCTTATGTTGTCCTTGTTACTGGCGGTAATAATTCTTAACCCACTGCTAGGGCTCTCTAGATTCCACAATAGGTTTCTTGCCCTTGTCATTGTCACTATGCTGGTCATGATTCCATAAATAATAACATGCATATTTCCCTGCTTTAATCGGACAAGCTCTACTGCTTGTCAAAGAAGCAAACAAACTTCTCCCAAATAAGTGGTATTCGCTGCTCCGGCAAAAATTTAAAGTCGATGCCATCTTCCGGTGCCATCCTCCGGTGATATTCTCTACGCTGAATATATCTAACTCTGCTTTAGTACTGAATCAACGTTAAGAAATCTTCACATATTTTTTCCATTTATAGGCTACACATAAATCCGATATGCCCAGAAACTATGATGTTCTTAGTGTTTGATGCCTTTCTTATTCTTACAGAGCCAAGCCTTCTGCTTTGTAGCTCTATCAACAGTTGGTTGTGGTGATGGTGAAATCATTGGTATTACCTCTTCAATAGGCATGACTGGTATAACTGGTGGTGGAACTCTAGAAAATGTAATGTGGCTCGTTACTCACTTCTCGAGTGTTGCTAGTATCTGCTTTTGCACTTGACGTTACCAAGTCAATTAGATAGTGCTACGGCTTGGGCTCTGCTTGCCCAGCTCTCCGGGTATGAGTTTTACCTCAACCGCATCCTTGTCCCGACATTTATAATATCAAGAGGAGAGCTTAATAGACACAGTAAATGAGGTCGCAAATATATATACATAACATAACATATCACATAGTATTCACGTAAATACTTTTCAATCAAAGTAAGGTAGTAATAAAAAATTCGTAATTTTTGAAGTATACATATTACGTCCTCACTCATTCTAGAAATTCCTAGCAAACTCTATACATGAATCTCAGGAAACTCTATCCTAGCTCCACGACTTGACACAGGATGTTCCTAAGGATGCTAGAACTAGAGTTCCGATACTAACTGTGACGTCCCAGGGTTCACACAAGGCTACAGTCCAAGGTAAAACCTGGATTGTCAAACCTGTTATGCACCCACATAGTGCATTAATATGTTTCACCAATCACAGTAATATTCTCTAGTGAAATCAATAAGAAGTGAAGGTACAAAACAGGGAAAATGAGGAAGTAAAAACAATAGATATGATATAGAAGGGGAGATCTAATAAATAAAAGAATCATGTCTCAACTGAAATACATCTGATATCTGAAATAAAATGGATCAACTAAATCTCATACTAAGGCACTCTGCCTTTATTAAATGAATACAACTCTAAAGACTGAACAATGAACGTAACTATACAGTGGAGCTTCAGCAACTAAGATGTGCGACGGTGACTATGCTAGAACTTTATCATCCTGTGGCTCTCTAAAACTTTAAGCTACTTGAAAGACACAATTTAAACAAAAAGAACAACAACAAGTGCGTCAGAACGCTACAGTAAGATCACCTCCATCCGTCCCCAGGGGAATGGCTGCTAGATGAAGTGGAGGCTCTACCTATTAAGCATAGTCTACCTAGATCATGTACCCTGTATCTAGGTGGAATTAATATTTAGAAATCTACAACACGAGACGTAGTACGTCAAGCGAAATAATCCAAACAATGAAAACCTTATGTATATACCATATGTCTCAAATTATAGATAACTAAATATTAAAATCGAACTGAGAATAAAACATTTAAAGAAAATCAACAATTAGAAACCCACAACACGAGACTGGTACGTCGAGCAAAATAATCCAAACAAGGAAACCCTCATGTGTATACCATATGTCTCAAATTGTGAATTCCGAAATATCAATTCCAACTCTATACTTGAAAACAACACTCAAAAGAAAATACTCCAAACCTCAACTGTATAGAACCAATGTCACATCTCGAACTACCCTTGAGTAGTCAGCACAAAAATAAGAGAAAATCACCCAACTCATAATCACCATGGGTCATATCATGTATGCCATATATCAAAGAATGTAAAATATGTATATTTGCATCTCCACGTACAATAGCGATACTTTTATAAGGTTCTTACTCAATCGCTCTTCGGCAATAGGTTTTATCTCCTTATCCGGCTACATGAAATGATGATACTTTTGTAACGCTCTCGTATTGATAAGTGGGTTCAACTCCCTTACTCAATTGACCTTACGAAAAATAGGTTTTATCTCCCTATTTTCGGATATGCTCATTCGTCCAACGGTAATAGGTTTTATCTTCCTATTTCCAGATATGCTTCCAGATGATCGTACAACGGTGATTACGCACCTCAGCCCAACCTAGAAAACATACATCGATCACCTTTGAGTATTTGGTACAACCAAGGTCTCGTTATGGGAAAAACAATCAAATACCCCTAGTGTGGTATAACCAAAATCTCATTACGGGATAAACACCCACACTGAGTATCCATAACTGATGAGCAATACTTTAGCAAATACTAATTCACTATCATGAACTCAACATGTGTCAAAACAACATAAACTAAGTGTACGTGCACATATCTGGGTGTACGTATCCATATCTGGTGTTCACTAACAGCCCAGGTGTTAAACAACTCTTAAGCTTCGAATTATAACAATACAAGATCGAGAAACTCTCTCGAAAATCAAAACTGTGTCGAACAAAACATGCACATGACATCAAAGAGGTGGGTGGTCGACCACATACTTACGTCGGTCGACCGTGATAGGTTTTAAGGGTTACTTAGGCTCCTGCCTGGCACGCGGTCGACCGCCGCTTAAGCACAGTTGACCGAACCCGATTTTCCCATATTGTGCAGGTTTCATTTGTGTCGATTTTGTGATTCAAACTTTTTTAAATCATACAGAAACATACACAAAACATTGTAAACTTTAAATTATCATCTCTGAGAATTATCAAACACCAATAACATGATTAATTACAAAAAGAAACATGCTTAAACCCTTAAACATGCATGAAACATCACTATGACGATTAAACTTATAAAATCTCAGTTAAACAACCTGAAACATTCAAACATGATAAAATATAAACATGAACAGAAGAAAAATTTGTTTAAACATGTTTAACTTACTTAGGTTTCACAAACCTAGGGTTTAAACTTAATTAACTAACGTGAAAACTCAACTAGTTTGTAAATCTAGGGTTTAAACATGATTAGAGCATGATTAACAAGATAAAAATTAAAATAATTTTAAACCTAGTAATAATGATCATATTACTAACATAAACAGCAAGAAAACAAAATAGATCTAACATTGGTTTAACATTTAACATCAAAAATCTTATCTTTTTCACATCGGCTTAAACTTAAACATGTAAAACATTGATTTAAACATCTTAAATCATTTATTAACTAAGGGTGCAGGTTTGGGTAAAAATAATCTTGCCTTAAAATCATGTGCAAGCCTATGAAATAAACAGCAAGCAATCTATAAGTGCAAACAACCCGTTCTCTTTTGCCACACGTCGATGATCTCGCCCTCGTGTCGGTATTGTGCTTCACAAAGCTCTCAAAATTCATAAGAAAAAGATCTATAGTTTTTGAAGGGAGATGTGGCTTTTAGGGTTCAAAAATATGATAAAAGAGAGGAATTTTTATGAAAAACATAGGTATTTATAGAGGCAAACCCGAAACAAACTTATTTGACCTGTACCAGGAAACCTAGTCTGATTGAGAAAACCACCTTTGGTATTTTGGCTGTAACTTTCTCATCCTACCTTAGAATAAGGTGATTTAAGATTTGTTGGAAATTTGTTAAATAGACCTACAACTTTTGATTGATCTCTTAACATCTAGTCTGATTGAGTCTTTCCAGATTCTAACTATATCATTGTGTAAAACACATATACTCTTAACTAGTCGTTTTTCCAGATTTCAGGCTCATGTATATAGTGCATGATTTCACTCCTATATTCACATATATACATTGAATTGATCTCCAATTAATTCCTAGCATACCCAAACATCAATAAATGTTATTTATCACCATATAACACATTTATTATTATTTATCAACATATTTTTAAATTCACGGGGTTTTATAGAGTTCCTCTGGATTTTGTACAAGGTTCCCTTTCCCATCTTTTGGTGAATCCGTTAAGGGTTTATCATTTATTTACATAAGTTCCAATCCTCCCTCAATATCATCATCATCCCTAGGCACACAATCTAGCAAACCATCATTAGTTTCATCAAAAGTAACGTTTACAGATTCTTCAACAACGAGTGTTCGTTTGTTAAAAACTCTATAAGCCTTACTCCTTGATGCATATCCTAATAATATACCAACATCAATCTTTGAATCAAATTTGTCATGGTGATCTTTTGTATTCAAAATAAAACATTTGAACCAAAATTCTGTAGGATCTAAAATAGATACACTAGAACACTAGAGGGAAGGTGAATAGTGTTCTTTTAAAATTTATGCAAAGTAGATAATAAATTACAATAAAGAATGATAACAATCTCAGAAAATCATAATCACAAACAAGAGATTTTATACTAGTTCCACCAATCTGGTGTGCATCCAGTCCCCAAGCAAATCCCGCTTGAGATTTCCACTATAATTTTAAACCAAGTACAAAATTAAAACCAAACCTGACCAATTTGTAAGTCCCTACAAATTGCAACACCAATTGACAAAACTTTGCTAATTGCACACCAATCTCTAGACCAAGAGATTAACCTCTCTCAAACCGAGAGAACTTTCCTTGAATCTAAACAACTCAATTCCTATAAGCCTTGATTTGTAGTGTTGTGTAGAAGTGGCTTAGGAATAATTTTAACCTCTAGAAATTGCCTAATTAATAAGTATTTTGAATGAGGATCAAAGGCAATTTCAGAAACAATCATTTTAGCAAAATCTGAAGTTTTGTCTCTTAAAAAATGCACAAAGATCAAAGCTTATAGGTATCTATGCATGTTGCATTTTTCTGAACATATAACCTTTATATAGCCCTTGAAAAGACAAATTTTTAAACTTTAAAAATGTTTAAAAACGGCTATAAACTGTCACTAATTCAAATTCTAAATTCTGGAAAAACTATATCTGTAGTCGACTACAAGACACTGTAGTCGACTACACTGAGTCTAAACAGACTCTGTGAAGTTAGAAAATTTCTAAGTAGTCGACTATAATGGTCATTAGTCAACTATACTGTAATCAAACAGAAATTTGACAGAAACTTAAAAAATAAATTTTACCTTCAGTAGTCGACTATAAAGTCAATTAGTCGACTACACTGTAAACTAACAGAAACTTATATTTCAGTCTTAAGCTTGAGTAGTCGACTACTATTCTAATTAGTCGACTATATTGTAAACTAACAGAAACTTATATTTCAGACATAGACTTGAGTAGTCGACTATTATTCTAATTAGTCGACTACTAAGGATTAAAAATGATATAAATTAAATGTTTTGATACACAATTATTAACTATAAACTCTAATGGTTAACATAGGGGATTTCTATAGTTAACCAACACACTAAGCATGTGTTAGTGTGTTCTAATTTCTATGTGTGTGTATGTGTGAGTGATCAAGGCTTGTACAATATTTCTAAGTAAAGAAAAATATAAAAACAATTACATTGACGTATATGTTATTCATCTTCTTTACTTCATAATGCATTGAACTCATTTTGCACTTGTTCATATTTGATATTGAAACCTGCATATAAATGTTAGTGCATTTGTATAACACACATAGTATAAATTGTTATCTTCAAAATAATATCTTGGAGACATGATATTCAACAAAATCTAGAAATAGCTAATATTTAGAGTTTTGCCAAAATAAAGTTCATAAGGTGTTTTCTTAAAAATAGGTCTAACTAAAATACGATTTAAAACATAGCAAGCCGTGTTGACCGCTTGTGGCCAAAAATATTTTGGTAAATAAAAAGCATTAATCATTGTACGTACCATCTCTTGTATGGTACGTATTTTCCGTTGAACTACACCATTTTGTTGTGGTGTTCTTGGAGCAAAAAACATATGTGTAATATCATAATGGTCACAAAAATCACTAAAAATTTTATTTTGAAATTCACCACCATGATCACTTCTAATTTTTACAACTTTCAAATTCTTCTCATTTTCAATTCTTTTTACTAAATGAGAAAATTATTCAAAACATTCATCTTTATTAGCAAAAAATATAACCCATATAAAACGTGAAAAATTATCAACAATGACAAATACATAATGCTTTCCTCCTAATAAGGCAACACGTATAGAACCAAATAAATCAAGATGAAACAATTGTAAAGGTTTAGTGGTAAATACCATATTTATGGATTAAAAAGAATTTTTGATTTGTTTACCTTTAGCACATTCCTCACTTTGTGAATCTTCAATGTATGTTAGACTTAGTAGTTCTCTTACCAAGTTCTTCTTTGATAGCTTAGAGATTAACCTCATGTGAGCATGACCAAGTCTTTTATGCCAAATCCAAGGATCACCATCCACCGCGGCAAGACACTTCACATCTTTATATAAAAGCTAATTCATCTCAAAAATATATACATTAGACTTTCTAAGGGAAACAAAAATAGCTTTATCTTTTAGACTTACAATACACTTATCCGGTTTAAAAACAACATTATATCCTTTGTTACTAAGTTGACTAATACTTAAGAGATTATGATTAAGTCCTTTTACCAAATAAACATCATCAATAACGGGAGAATGTATCTTACTAATATTACCAATACCTACAATTTTACCTTTCTCACCACCACCAAAGGAGACATTTCCTCCTTCAATCCTTGATAGAGTTACAAATAAGTCCTTGTTGCCCGTCATATGATGAGAGAAACCGCTATCAAGGTACCACAACTCCTTACGTCTTATGCGAGACGTTCCCTCATCTTCATGAGCCATGAAGCATTTGTTTGGATCATGAAGAGCAATCTTGGCGGCTTCTTCGTCACTATTCGAATCACTTGGTTCAGATTCCTCCCATCCCGCATACATCGCCTTCTTCTTCTTGTACTTCATGTATTTTTCTTTTATCTTGGGACAATCCTTTGCTATATGTCCTAGTTCATTGCACTCGAAGCATTTACCTACACGAGAGGGGAATTTGTTAGAATAATTTTTAAAACTTTTATTCATTTTTATTAATCTTGATATTCTCCTAGAGAGATGAGCCACTTCTATAGAAACATCAATATCACTATCCGAGGAGGAGGAGTCATTATCAATTGCTCCTTTGAGCGCAATAGTCTTCATCTTTTGAGAAGGCTCTTCATTTGCTCGTTGGGGCTCTTTCTCCTTCTCTTTGATCTTTTTCTCATGAACTTTGACTTTGCCAACGAGACCATCAAGTGTGAGCATAGTAAAATCATTGGCTTCCTCAATACCCGTAGCTTTGGGCTCCCATGCCAATGTTAGAGAGCGAAGGATTTTGTAGTTCTTCTCTTGGTTCTCCAACACCTTGTCAAGGTCATGTAATTCATTAACAATGTTAGTAAATCGACTAAACATGGCATCTATTGACTCATTTGGAAGCATTTTAAATAACTCATATTCATGCATGAGGCTTCAAATTTTGGACTCCTTGACTTGAGGAGTTCCTTCATGAGTGATACATAGTTTCTTCCAAATTTCGTGTGTGGTTGCACACGTGGAGACTCTATTATACTCATTTAGAGTGAGTCCACAAATCAAGGCGTTCATGGCTTTAATATTTGGATTATTCAATTGCCTTTCTTTCTCGGTCATATCACTACTAGACTTCTTAATATATTTCTTCTCTATTATTATCTCTAGGATGTCAAGATCAATGCATCGTAAGTAAATTCTCATCTTATCTTTCCAATATGCAAAATTATTGCCGGTGAACAATGGGGATCTAGTGGTGGATTGACCTTCAAGCATATGCATATTTATTGTAGAATCCATTTGGATCTTTTCTCTAAGGTGGTTAGACCTAATAAATATGTAGAGACGTTGCTCTGATACCAAATGAAATTACCCTAGAGGGGGTGAATATGGTAATATGACAATAAAATTGCAATTAAAATTTGTCAATACAATACACTAACCAAATTAATTACGAAGGCAATAAATAAAGGAAGAGTTTAGAGATTAGTTAGCCAATAGCGACACGCGATCTGTTCATGTAAAACCACATGAATTTGAATATTTTGTGATAAATAATAATTATTGGTCTTTTTGTTTTGATGATGTTTAATAAATAATTTACCACTAATGTTGTTTATCTAGTGGTTGTGCATTTCTATTTATTGTAGATAAACAATGAATTGGAGGTTGGATGGAATTGTGCCATAATGATCATATCAAATGAAGGTTGGTGGAAATAGTGGAGTGAAGCTATACAATTCAAGTTAAAGATTCAACTTCAAGCTTCATCCACAAGTTTACCAAGAAGAGCTTATTGAAGATCAAGATCATAGCTTGGGTATATTTAGTTTAGGTTTATATTATATGTGTTGGTACTTTAAGCTCAATCATATATACACACACATTATATTGGTTTTTATGTATATATATAGTTATATATATACACATTATAGTTTTGGTTTCTACGTATATATAGTTATATATATACATACATGTTTTGGTTTTATAGTTTTCAAGTATCAATATGAAACAATTGAATACAATTGAAAATATATTTCTTGTTTCATACTTATATGCATATATATGATTTCATCAATATTAATTTTATTTAGTTTAATGAAATCATTTTTATTGTTTCTGAAAAGTTTGCAAAATATATAATTTTGTGAAAATATTGTATTCTTAGTTTTTGCACTTAACAATAATCATATACATCTTTTATTAAGTCTAAAAAATCATTTTGTAATGTTTCAAAACATGGTTAAGCTAAAATGTCAAAACTCATGTGTTTATATTTTTATGTTTTGGACTATTTTACAAAATGATGATATTTTTTATTTGGGAGGTCCTTTTTAAAAACCAGTTTTTGTAGCATGTTTATTATCATGTTTACAATCATTTTCCAAAGTTTATATTTTTCTGATTTTATTTGCTATTTTTAAAAGAGGTTTGAAAATCAAATTTCTGTTTAAAACAGACAGCGTGCATGTCTTAAGTCGACTCATGAACAGTGTTGAGTCAACTCATAAACTTTTGTGTAGTTTACATTTTGTTTCTGATGAGTCGACTCATAACATCATGAGTCGACCCAGCAGGTTGAGTCGACTCATGTCTGTCATAAGTCGATTCATAAATTGTGCTGGAAATGGTGTTTTGTTTCTGCTGAGTCAACCCATGACTTCATGAGTTGACCCATACATGATGAGTCGACTCATGAACAGTACTGAGTCGACTCATAACACTGTAACGGTTATATTTCCAGACTATACTGTTTTTGGGTTTTGGTCTTTTTATCTTGTTTTCTCTTGGCTTTGGGGTTCCTATAAATACCCCCACATATCCTTAGTTCCAAATACTCTCAAGAGAATGTTTTAAGAAGGTTTAACAACGGTTTAAAGTTTTGTTTAGTGTTTGTTTAAAAAGCTTTTAAGCAATTGAGAGTTTGTTTTGTGAAAACAATTTCACAAGAGCTTGGGAAAGATCATCCATCGGTGTTTGAGCATCCGACTCTTCTCTCTCTCTCTCTCTCTCTTGATCTATAGAAACATTTTTATTAAACTCAATTCTAGCATTTTATATGTTTGATCTTAATTTCGTAAGCTAGATTTTATATTGAGTTTAATTGTTTTATTGAATCTCTTTGTTCACACACAACCATTAAGCTTATTGTATTTACATTCATAGTATAATTTGGGTTGTGGGGTTTGTGACATTGAGTTGTGCCTAATTGAGTTTGTAGGCATATAAAATTGCTTATAGGTCCCCTAGCATAGCTCGGCACAAACCGACGAGCCAACGAGTTGTAGTAGAATCTGGGTGCTCTTCGCCGGATTGACTCTCTTTCCTTCACATCTTCTGGCAAGATTCCATGCAAGACGTAGTCGATGATGGGGAAACGCCAATCTCGTGGTTCGAACCCGATTTGAGTAGCGTGCGCCTCTTGAACCTCTTCTTCCCTGGCATCTTCATTGTAAAGCGGCACCAGGAGTTGGTGAGTTCTTACCGTAACAAATTGCTCCGTTTCGGGAGGCTGTGCCAGTGATACGGCTAATGCTGCCAACGCGTCTGCATAAGTATTCTGTAACCGTGGAATATGTTCGATAAAGAATCCTTCAAATGACTCCGCCATCTCTACCGCCATCTTATGGTATGGTATTAGATCTTGGCTTCGAACTTCATATTCTCCTTGGACTTGCTTGACTATTAGCTGAGAATCACCGAAAGCCTCGAGATACTCCACCCCTAGTTCTTTAGCAAAACTGAGTCCTATAATCAAGGCATTATACTCTGCTACATTATTTGAGCATGGCTCGGTTAGCGAGTAGGCGCGAGGCATCACATGTTTTCCTGGGGAAACTAAGACAACTCCAACTCCGGAAGAAATCTTAGAACTTCCAGGAGCACTTGCTACGTTAGTTGCTCGTGAAGCGCCATCGAAGTATAAGCGCCATATTTGTTGGTGAGAAGTTGCGTTGACTTCATGGGTTTCATCTGGTAAGCCGTCATATATTTCGGCGGTATCCGTTGTTGGATTGTCTGCAAGGAGATCGCAGATGGCCTGTCCTTTGACCGACTTCTGTTGCTTGAAATGCAAGTCGTATTGGGACAAGAGTAAGGCCCATTTTGCTAATCGCCAGCTCATGGAAGCCGGTTGAGTCATGAATACTCGAACCGGATTAACTTTAGAGATGACGTAAATGGTCTGTCCAACCAGATAATGCCGCATCTTCTGAATAGCGACTACCAAGGCGAGGCATTCCCTCTCAATCATGGGATATCAAGATTCGGCGCCCACCATGGTTCGGCTCAAATAATATATTGCCTGCTCGTGACCGTCATCGTCATCTTGTGCAAGTAATGCACTTAATGAGTGGCTCGTCGCCTTGACATAAATCAAGAACGGTTTGCCCGATTTCGGTGCGACGAGTACAGGAGGTTTCGAGAGATATTCCTTAATACTCTCGAATGCCTTGCGAGCTTGGAGAATGGTTGGCATTTTCCTGAGAGGTTTGAAATGAACCGACGGATATAAGCCAATCGCCCTTACAATCCTCTGAGCTCCTTGAGGTTCCTCGGAGGTTGTAATTCATTGATCGCCTTTACCTTATCAGGATCGATGTGAATACCTTTGGTGGTGACGACGAATCCCAGGAATTTGCCACTCGACATTCCGAGGAAAGACTTGGTAGGATTCATCTTCAATTGATGGGCTCGCATTAAGTCGAACATAGTCTTCAAGTCTTTGATGTGATCCTTTTTATCACGACTTTTCATGACCAGATCATCTACGTAGCATTCAACAGTC
>NC_033799.1:66268222-66278871 GCF_001876935.1 Asparagus officinalis | reverse complement strand
ATTCGAAACCCTAAGGGTCAACGCCGGTCAACGCGTAACCCTAGGTCAACGCCAGTCAACGCGTTGCGACCAAAGTCAACGTTTGACGATTCAAAACCCTAAGGTCAACGCCGGTCAACGCGTAACCCTAGGTCAACGCCAGTCAACGCGTTGCGACCAAAGTCAACGTTTGACGATTCAAAACCCCAAGGTCAACGCCGGTCAACGCGTAACCCTAGGTCAATGCCAGTCAGCGCATTGCGACCAAAGTCAACGTTTGACGATCCAAAACCCTAGGGTCAACGCCGATCAACGCGTAACCCTAGGTCAACGCAGTCAACGCGTTGCGACCAAAGTCAACGTTTGACGATTCAAAACCCTAGGGTCAACGCCGGTCAACGCGTAACCCTAGGTCAACGCCAGTCAACGCGTTGCTGTTGGAGGATTGAGGAGCAGTTTATACTCATATACTCTTCGGAGTGTTAGTTCTTTCATTGCAACGCATTGATAGGCGTTGACCTAGGGTCACGCGTTGTCCGACGTTGACCTTAGGGTTTTGAACGTCGTACGTTGAATTTTTGCTCGCAACGCGTTGACTGGCGTTGACTGGCGTTGACCTAGGGTTACGCGTTGACTGGCGTTGACCCTAGGGTTTCGAACGTCGTACGTTGAATTTTTGCTCGCAACGCATTGACTGCCGTTGACCTAGGGTTACGCGTTGTCCGGCGTTGACCTTAGGGTTTTGAATGTCGTTAGATGCTCAAGTCACGAGACCAACTAATGGAGCTGATGCGTCAGTGACTCTCGTACTTATAGGATTTTTGAACTACGTGAGCTGATAGGATTTCGGGATAACAAAGGCACGGGCTAATCGAGAGCCCCGCGATGTTGCAAAAAGAACAACACCCTTCGTGTCTCGTTCATTCTACAGATAATCCAACCATTGGAGAAGATAGAACTCTTCGTCAAGCTTCCAACGCACTTGGAATCACTCAAATCCGAGTTCAGACGAAGAATTTACAGCGGAAGCGGACGAATGCACCTCAACGGAATGTCTCAGGAATTCCAAAACACCCCCAGGGGTGTCTAGGCTTTTCCTAGACACCCCAGGGGTGTCTAGGCACCCTAGGTGCCCCCATTGCCTATAAATAGCAACCTTAGGCCTCATTTTTGAGGATCTGGATTTTTTTGGAGAGTTGGCGAAGCCCTGCTGCGGTGAAGAGTGGTCGAGCGCTTCAACAGAGGAGAGGTCTTCATCAGATTCTTCATCACCCATGTCCGTTCCTTAGTATTACCCTTCGCCGGTAATCCTAAGAAGAGCAAATATCTCGTTTTAGCCGAGATAGGCGCTTCAAGCTTCTAGATCTCCTCGCGGATCGACGAAGCTCTGTCCGATTTTTCCGGAATAGATCTAAGTGCCAGAAGTCCACGGATATCGACGTCCCCGTCACAGGCCAAAGACCCACGCAAGCAAGAGATGATAAACGGATCTTGCGTTTATTTTCAAGAAAGTTGTAATTTTTATTTTTGTTATTTGAATTCATTTGTAAACGATTAAAGTTCTAATGAAATCAATGATGAAGGCAACTTTGACGAAAACAGGGCACAACACCCATATCCCGAGCACCCTACCGTATAGTACTTGATGAGATGAGAGAGCTACAGACTCAGCTAGATGAGTTGTTATCTCAGGGATTTATTCGTCAAAGTCATTCTTCGTGGGGAGCGATGGTTCTCTTCGTGAAGGAGAAGGATGGTAGTATGCGTCTTTGTATAGATTATAGTGAGTTGAGTTCGACCAGCTGCATGGAGTCCAACATTTCTCAAAGATTGACCTTCATTCTGGCTATCATCAGTTGTGGGTTAGGAGGATGGATATTCTCAAAACTGTCTTTTTGACTCGATATGGGTCCTTTGCGTTTCTTGTCATGCCATTTGGGCTGACCTATGCACCCAATGTATCCATGGATTTGATGAATCGGGTTTTTCGTCCATATTTGGATAAATTCATGATCATATTCATCAATGATATTCTTGTCTATCCGAGATCAGAGGCAGAGCACGAGCAGCATCTTCGATTAGCATTACAGACCTTGTGGGAGAATCAGTTATATGTCAAGTTCAGCAAATACGAGTTTTGACCTTCTGAAGTCAGATTTTTAGGCCATGTCATCAGCAAGGAGGGTATTATAGTAGACCCAACAAAGGTGGAGGCAGTACTTAATTAGGAGCCACCGAAGACAGCTTTAGAGATCCGCAGTTTCTTTGGTTTAGTAGGCTATTACAAGAAGTTTATTCGGGATTTCTCAAAGATTGCGGCGCCACTTAAACGCCGGCATGGAGTGCCAGGAGGCCTTTGAGACTCCAAAGGCTAAGTTGACTACAGCGTCGGTATTAATTATTCTGAACAGTGACATGACCTTTGTAGTCTATACAGATGTGTCGTTATCGGGTCTAGGAGGTGCTTTGATGCAGACCTAGATAATAGTGGCATACATATCATGGCAACTGATAAAATGAGCATTATTATCCCACGCATGACTTGAAGCTTGCAGCAATGGTCTTTGCATTAAAGACATGGAGACATTATCTGTATGGAGTATAGTTTAATCTTTTCACGGATCATCAGAGTTTGAAGTATTTTTTTTCCCAGAAAGAGCTAAATCAGAGACATCAATGATGGGTTGAGTTTATCAAAGACTATGAGTTTGTGATTCAGTATCATCCGGGGAAGGCTAATGTTGTAGCAGACGTATTGAGTAGGAAGCATCATCATCGGATTGTAGCATTGAGGTGCTCGTTATATCGAGATCTTCACACCCTTAGCCAATTTTATTTTTGACCAGAGATCAGCAAAGGCATCGTATTTTTTGGAGCTTTGTCTGAGTAGCTATCTTGGAGTAATAAAGTGGTCAGAGCTCAGCTAGAGGACTCTTGGATTTAAACTCGAAAGGGGGAGATCTCTAAAGAGCCAAAGGTTGATTGGACCATTGCAGCAGATGGAGGACTTCAAATGAAGGGCTGGTCAGTGATGCCGAGTGATCCGCAGTTGAAGAAGGACTTATTTGACAAGGCGTATCATACCAGGTATATAGTGCATCCAGACACAACTAAAATGTACAAGGACCTGAAGAGACACTTTTGGTGCAGCGGCATGCGTAGGGAGATTGCAGAGTATATAGGTAGATGTTTTACTTGCCAGTAAGTTAAGGTAGAACATCAAAGACCGACAGGAACCCTACAGTCTTTACCCATTCTGGAGTGAAAGTTGGCAGATATTTCTATGGATTTTATTGTAGGATTTGCCAAGGTCGAAGAAGGGAAACAATTTAGTTTAGGTAATAGTTGATCGGTTGATAAAGTCAGCACATTTCATTCCGTTGAAGATGGCGTACACGACAGAGACATATGCAAGGATATTCATCCAAGAAATAGTGAGATTACATGGAGTTCCAAAGACAATTACATCAGTCTGAGGCTTGGTTTTCACTTTGTACTTTTGGAGGAGCTTCCAAAAACTCTTTTAGTAGCCAATTATCGTATTCAAGTGGTTTCCACCCACAGACAAATGGATAAATGGAGAGAGTTAACCAAGTATTGGAGGATATGTTGCGGACTTGTATTATAGATTTCCAAGACAACTAGGGGGACCACATCCCATTGATTGAATTCACTTATAATAATAGTTACAAAGTGACAATTAGTATGGTGCAATATGAGGCATTGTACGGGAGGCCTTGTAGATCACCTATTTGCTAGGTATAACCAGAGGACAGCCTATTATTTAGACCAGAGTTAGAAAGACAGACTACAGAAAAAGTATCAATAATTCGGGAGCGTATTTTGTAGCGCAAAGTCATCAGAAGAGTTATGAATTATGCAGATCAGAGATGATGACCATTAGGGTTCTAGCTTGGGGACTATGTATTGTTAAAAATACCGCCAATGAAGGGAATTCAGTGTTTTAGTAGACAAGGAAAAGCTTACCCTGAGATATATTGATCCGTTTAGGATAGTGGAGCGCATTGGAGCCGTTTTATATCGGTGAGATCTTCCAGCATCAATGTCGAGTGTACACGATGTCTTCCATATTTTGATGCTTAAGAAGCATCCACGTAACGAGGAGCAGCAACGAGTGTTAGTTACACCAGAGGTCGAGATTCTTGATGATATGACTATTATTAAAATTCATGTGTGTATTCTTACCAAGGAGGATAAGAAACTTAGAAACAAAGTGATTCCTTTAGTTAAAGTTCAATAGAATCGGAAAGGAGCTGAGGAAGTTTCTTGGGGCATGATATGAGGATATGCATTACGATGACTTGCACCTATTTAAGCAAGTAAATTATTTGGATATGATTCTCCTATGTTTATGATTATCTACATGTTCATATCTATACTTAACACTAGAATGATGGTATTAGCACTTAGCTCCTAATTATTCGGAACATATAGTATATATATGGGGGTTCCTTGTTTGGATTTTTCGCCCGACGTACTAGTTCCGCTTAGTTAGGAGTTAAATTAGAGTATTTCAATCTAGATTATTAAGTATAGATATCGAGGAGGATACTGGAGAAGCACGAAGATGTTATGCGTCACGACTACCTGTACCTATTTTATTAGATAAATTGATTAATTTTGACTGGTGTTCATGATTATCCATATTGTTATATTTATATTTAATGCTAGAATGATGGTATTAACACTTAACTCCTAATCATTCAGAACACATGATATATATATGGAGGGTTCCTAGTTTAGATTTTTCATCCGACGTACTTGTTCTGCTTAGTTAGGAGTTAAGTGGGAGTATTCACATTCTAGATGGTTAAGTGTAGATATTGTTATATTTCATATCTGGAGATTAATGGTATGAGATATGTATGGGAGGGTTTTCTTATTTGGATTATCCCCTCTTGATACATTTCTCATATTATTAATCCCTAAGATACGATTGCGGAATTTCCGAGACAAAATTTTTTTAAAGGGGGAAGATTGTAAAACCCCGTAAAATTTGAATATTATATAAATAATAATAATAAATATATTATGTGATGATAAATAACATATTTTATGTTTGAGTATTCTAGGGATTGATTTGAAATCAATCCAATGTATATATATGAATATAGGAGTGAAATCATGCACGACATGCACGAGCTTGAATCTGGAAAAAAAACAACTAGTTGAAAGTTTTTATATTTTACATATTGATACTTTAAGAATTTTGAAATACTCAAAAGAAGAAAGTTGTAGTACTTTTCAATAGATTTCAAACAAATCTTAGATCACCTCATTTTGAGGTCGGACGAGAAAGTTATAGCCAAAATATCAAAGGCTGTTTTCCTAGTCAGACTAGGTTTCCAAGTTCGGGTCAAACAGGTTTGTTTTAGGTTTGCCTTTATAAATACCTATGTTTTTCATTAAAATTCTCTCTTGTTATTAAATCTTTGAAACCCTAGCAGCCACCCTCTCCCCTTAAAAACCATAGATCACTTTTTGGTAAATTTTGAGAGTTTTGTGAAGCAAATACTGAGAAGAGGGTGAGTTTGTCGGCTTTTGACGAGGGAGAACTTGTTTTCTTGCATCTTTGAGTTTTTACAGTAGCGTTTGAGGAAAGATCATCTTCCTCCTGTTCGTGGGGAAAACTGTTTTCTTCTTCATTGAAATAATTATCATCTTGGGTTACAAAAGATCCGGTCTTTTTTAGATCCAGTTACAATTAAATCAAAGAAAAAAAAGAAAAATTACAACTTTCCTTATTTGTCGAACGAATCGCGAGATCCTGTTTTGCGGTCTCTCGCTTTTGTGGGTTCTTTGCCGACGCCGGGGTTAATCCGTGGACCACCGCGCGATCTAGATCCGGTCGGATCTACACGATTATACGGGTATTATTCCACGAAGGGAATAATAGCCGGGAGGGATTAGTCCACCAAGGGAATAATCGCTCAGATCTCGGGATCTAAGACCAAGCTTAGATCCGGAGTGTGATATCGTGTAGATCTCAGATCTGTTCTTTGCCTCCTCTCGAAATCCTGCCTTTTCTGACGTAGGTGCTCGCCGAGGATCAGATCTGTGCTTGGGCCGAGCCACCTGAAGTTGGCTCGGCTTCGGCCGAGCCCCTCTAGGTGGTGGTTTTGGTTGTTTTTTTTCTTTCGTTCTTGTCCTTGATTCGGTTGTGCGGTTGATTGACTCGTTGACCTGATTTGGCAGTAAGTCTGATTCCTGATTTGGCAGTAAATCCACTTCTGAGTTCGAGTCCGAAACTGATCTTGATTCGATCGTGATTCGTCTGAGTCTGTTCTCGGTTAGATGACTCGTTGATTCTTTGACACTTGGCTTGATCCCGAACGCGTATGGATACATTCCGTCGCTTGCGTGCGATTCGTCGATCTCGTCGCCTCGTTGGTTCGTCGGTTTATGCCGAACTGTGCTAAGGGACCTATAAGCAATTTTATATGCCTACAGATACCCCCTCCAAAGTATTTCAGTCTCGTTCTTTTATAGAAGAGTCTGGAATACTTTGGATATGATTGTCCCCACCTTCAGTCGGTGTAACGGGACCTTGGAATGATCTCCGTTCTTGATTCCTTCAATCTTCCAGGCTATTCGGTGCTTTGTCGAATATCTGTAAGAGTTCCGGTGCTGCATTTATTGTCTGGCCGTTGTCGGAATTTTAAACTTGGAGTTGATTCCTGATCTTTTAGCTAAACATCGATTGTTGGCGTCGAGTCTTTATTTGCAACGCGTTGTCCGGCGTAGTGTTGTTGAGTTATCCTTAAGAATATTTATAAAAACATATTCTCCAGGAACTTCTCAAACCAAAAAATAGGGAATAGTTTATGTCGAGTCTTTATTTGCAACGCGTTGTCCGGCGTAGTGTTGTTGAGTTATCCTTAAGAATATTTATAAAAACATATCCTCCAGGAACTTCTCAAACCAAAAATAGGGAATAGTTTATACTCATATACCTTATTGGAGTGTTTTTGTGCCTAAATGAGCTGAACCAGCTTAAAATGAGCCAAAAAAGGCAGTAAATCGGCTCAAAAAGTCCTCCGACTCTTCCGAACAAATGGGAGAGGAATGAGTGAATGATGGACTGAACCGTTGCTCGATTTGAAGTCATTTCGGTGCTCGGTTCGGCTTCAATTTAGCTTCCGGTTCGAACCCGGTCCGGTCCGGTTCGGTTTGGTCTAAACCCGGTCCACCCTATATAAAAGGGGGTTTTTTTTTCTTTTCTTTTTCTTTACCCTAGGGCCGGCCCCCCCTTTGCGAACCCGGTCCGGTCCGGTTCGGTTTGGTCTAAACCCGGTCCACCCTATATAAAAGGGGTTTTTTTTTTCTTTTTCTTTACCTAGATCTAGTACTCCTTTTGATCCTTGACTGAAAAATCCTTCGAAACTTCCATTTTTGGAATTTCTCTCAGGCCCCTCGAGCGTGTGGTTCGAGCACTTTCAAGATCTAGTTTTTGTCGGATCCTCGAGCCTTTCCTCAGGTATATCCTTCATAATTTCAACATTTTTTATGCTTTATTCAATTTATGAATTTGTGGGACCACGGGTGAGGGTTCGGATTATAATTTGGCGCCTCGAGCTTATCTTTTAGGGGATAAAAATGTGATCTTTTTTTTTTAGATCTGACCTCTTGATTTCTTTTGTAGGCCATTATGTCGCGAGTCTCGAGAGGTCGTTCCCCTGCGGCACCGGCTGACGGCGTGCTTCCCTCATATGCTGGTGAGCTATTTTTGACCTTTTCGAAAATTTACAAATTAGTCCTCTTTCTTCTGGATATTTGCAAATTGGTCCATTTTACCCCCCGTTGTTCTCCTTGGTGAGGCAACCGGGAAAGGCCTTGGTTCTCCTTGGTGAGGATCGACGCTTTATGAAAATTTTGCAAATTAACCCTCTTTTTTCTGAAAATTTGCAAATTAGTCCTTTTACCCCATTTTGCTCTCCTTGGTGAGGCGATCGGGAAAAGCCTTGATTCTCCTTGGTGAGGATCGACGCTTTAAAGATGGGTTTTGCTTGGTCAAAACCACATCTCATAATAAAGGGGGCGTTTTGACGCTGCATTGTGCTTTATAAGGCAGGGATATATTGTCGATATACCCTATCTTATAAATGCGCAATGTGGCCAAATCGTCTCGCCCTTTATAAGGCAATGACTCTATCTTACCAATTTGTAAGATGAATTCAATTTCCTTTTATATCTGAAATTAACAAACACTTAACTGCTTGTTTTCAGTGGAATATCCTTCCGGAGCTTTTTCATCGCATGCGGTGAATGGACGTCGTGATGAGTATTATTCCACATCTGATGACTTTTCGCCCATTCCGTTCACCTCCCAGTTTGCTCCGGGCACGTCGTTGGAAGTTGTCCAAGTGGTGAGGGAAGGTGGCCATCAAGCTCTTCGCCAGCTGATCACAGATGCGCCTCTCGTGCAGGATGCCAGTTCCGTTCAGTCTCTTAGGAAGACTGACTTCTTGTTTGGAGACTCTACCAGGGATCCCGATGCAGTATTTATTGAGGCTGAGCAGTGGCTTTACCAGACTGGCAGTCGTTATATGTATTTGCCGAAGATTCCTCGACACCGTTCTTTGACTGAGCTCAGGCGCCAAGCTGTGAAGCGGGAGATGTCGTGGAGTTTGACAAAGGAACATGAGAGCGTTCACTGCGGCTATATTACTCATCAGGCAGTTCCTGGTTCGAGCAGGGATCACATTGTTGGACTGCGTCCTGGAGTACTGGGGCTAGATACTCCGCCTCGCAATGAGTTCCTCACCCCTGCTTCTACTTTGAGGAATCGCCTCGCTATCTTAGGACGGGAGATGCCTGCACCGCGCCACAGATTCTATGGTTGGGTCCATTCTTTGGACAGGTTTTGGTGGGCTCGTATGACGAAGTACGTCTTGAGCCGATGGAGCGAGGAGTTACATGCTTGCGGTCTTTATGCAGCCATTCGGGCCACCATGCATGGTTTGCCTACAAGCGCGAAGCATTTCTTTGCCCTATGCGAGCTTTATAATCCAGATTCCAACACTTTTCTGACCAGGCACGGAGAGTTGGGCTTGGCTCTTCATGAGATGCACAAGATTTCTGGCTTGCCCATGGGACAGATGCTATACCAGGAGTACTTTCCCTCCAACCATGAGTTGAGTCAGCTGAAGGATCGCATGCCCGACCGCTACGAGACCTTATGGGACCTCACTTGTCATTATCACATTGCTTTGGCGCAGTCTAAGCCCCTAGCGAAGAGGACCAAAGCAAATGTGAGCCTGAAGCAGTTCGCATCATATTTGTTCAGGAATCTGGAGAGCCATTCTGGTGAAGTTATTTGTGAACTGGCACCGCTGACTCCTTCAGAGGTTAATGAGCTGCTGAAGAAGACTGATGCCCGTTCCTATATCAATAGCAGTCCTGAGAGCGGCTTTCCTGCAGGGACCAAGTTCAGATCATTTTTATTCCATGCGACTGCGCCGATTCGTCCGATGACCCTCCTTGCCGGTTATCTCGCCATCTGGTTGAAGAAATGTGTGGTCCCGTATCAGTCTGGTGACGCTCTGCCACTGGAAGTGCTCTATCCTGCAGTTCAGCTTGCCTACAAGAAGGAACTTTCGCTTCTTCCGGTGATGGTGGCTAACATTCATCGAGGGCTTCGACAGATTTCTGGTGCTTTTACACGGAGAGATAGTGACAAACCGACTCAGATTCCTACCATTAAGGTGGAGCTTCCGTATATTTATTTGATGGCTTGGTTCGTCCTTCATCGTTCTGATGTGATGTCGGTACCGAATGCCATAGACCAGTCTGTTCCCTTTCTACAGCTGCTTGAGAAAGGCGAGTGGGAGGGCCGAGGATTCCCTGATATCAGGAGTCAGCTACAAGTCCACAAGTGCTGGGCATTCTCCACTTGCTTTCCACAGTTCTCCAGCCGGTACGGCGAGTGTTTGGTTGATGAGGAGAAGCCGAGGGAGTATAGGACTTATTTGGATATGGGCTGCTTTAATTGGCTAGTGAACATTAGGCCGGGTTACCTGACTTTCCGGGTGGGGAATCAGTGTTTTATAGAGCCGTATCTACCTTGCTGATTCGCCCGCCAGTTCGGTTATGACCAGCTTTATGTTGGGAACCCGCGCCTGCTTTAATTGGCTAGTGAACATCAGGCCGGGCTACTTGACTTTCCGGGTGGGGAATCAGTGTTTTATAGAGCCGTATCTACCTTGCTGATTCGCCCGCCAGTTCGGTTATGACCAGCTTTATGTTGGGAACCCGCGCCAGCAGCTTCGGGCTCATGGAGGGCTGGTGGACGGGCTTCGTGCCTGGTTGTGAGTTGAACCTCACTTTCTTGAGCTGCAAGTGGTTGCTAGCAGCTAATAAGACTGTCCCTGTGAAGCTTATCGAAGAGTTGATGGCCGAAGAAGCCTCTCAGATTGATTCTCGTGCGATCCGGGACAGTGCTCGGTCACAGAGGGCTCAGGGCAAGACCCGCCGACTTGATGCAGAAGGTCACAGGGCCTTTAGTTCTGCTGGAGAGGCTTCAGGCGGAGATCCTGAAGATTACGAGGCAGATTTGGAGCAAGGTTAGTCACCTATTTTCTTTTTTTTTTTCTCTGCATTTTCGAATTGCTAGTCCTGACCACTATTTGATATTTCAGGGACAGCGACCA
>NC_033799.1:66232453-66267222 GCF_001876935.1 Asparagus officinalis | reverse complement strand
CGAAAAGTTGTAACTCAAGATGACAATTATCTCATTAATGAAGAAAGCTACGGTTTTTCCCGCGAACAAAAAGCACACCTCGTTCAGAACTCCGATGGGGGTATACTGCTACACAGTCATGCCTTTCGGACTCAAGAATGCAGGTGCGACCTACCAACGCGCCATGAGAATGATCTTTCGAGACTACATGCGGAAGACAGTGGAGTGCTACATAGACGATTTGGTCATAAAGAGTCGTAACAAAGACGACCACCTCCAGGACCTAAAGGTGATGTTCGAACTCATGCGAACTCATCAACTAAAAATGAATCCCACGAAATCATTCTTAGGAATGTCCAGTGGTAAATTCCTCGGATTCGTCATCACGACTAAGGGAATTCGTATCGACCCTGATAAGGTACGAGCCATCCAGGAGCTTCAGCCTCCTCAAAATGTCAAGGAATTAAGAGGACTCCAGGGATGAATGGCTTATATCCGAAGGTTCATCTCGAAACTTTCGGGCAAATGCCAACCCTTCTCCAAATTAATGAAGAAAGGCGTGTTGAATATCATGTCTCCACGATATTATTTTGATGATAACAATTTATACTATGTATGTTATAAAAATACACTAACATTTATATGCAGCTTTCAACATCAAATATGATCAAGTGCAAGATGAGTTCAAGGCATTATGAAGTAAAGAAGATGTAGAACATATACATAAATGTAATTTTGTTTTACATTTTTCTTTACTTAGAAATATTGTACAAGCCTTGATCACTCACACACACACACATAAAAATTAGAACACACTAACACAGGTTTATTGTGTTGGTTAACTATAGAAATCCCCTATGTTAACCATTAGAGTTTATAGTTAATAATTGAGTGTCAAAACATTTAATTCATATCATTTTTAACCCTTAGTAGTCGACTAATTAGAATAGTAGTCGACTACTCAAGCCTATGACTGAAATATAAGTTTTTGTCAATTTACAGTGTAGTCGACTAATCTGCTTTATAGTCGACTACAAGAGGCAAAAACAACTTCTCAAGTTTCTATTAAGTTTTTGTAATTTTACAGTGTAGTCGACTAATTAACTTTATAGTCGACTACTAAAGGCAAAATTTGTTTTTCATGTTTCTATCTGATTACAGTGTAGTCGACTAATGACCATTATAGTCGACTACTAAGAAATTTTCTGACTACACAGAGTCAGTTGAGACTCAGTGTAGTCGACTACTTTGTCCTGTAGTCGACTACATATACAGTTTTTCCAGAATTCTATGTTTGAATTAGTGATAGTTTATAACCGTTTTTAAACGTTTTTAAAGTTTAAAATTTGTTTTTCAAGGTTATTTGTTTAGAAAAATGTACCATGAATACATACCCATAAGCTTTGTTCTTGGTGCATGTTTTAGGAATCAAAAAATTCAGATTTTGTTGAAAAGATTGTTTCTGAAATTGCCTTTCATCCTCATTCAAATTACTTATTATTTAGGCAATTTCCAGAGGTTAAAATTATTCCTAAGCCACTGCTACACAATACTACAAATCAAGACTTATAGGAATTGAGTTATTTGATTCAAGGGAAGTTCTCTCGGTTTGAGAGAGGTTAATCTCTTGGTCTAGAGATTGGTGTGCAATTGGTAAAGTTTTGTCAATTGGTGTTGCAATTTGCAGGGACTTGCAAATTGGTCAACTTTTGTTTTAATTTTGTACTTGGTTCAAAATTATAATAAAAATCTCAAGCGGGATTTGTTTGGGGACTTGATGTACACCGGATTGGTGGAACCAGTTTAAAATCTCTTGTTTGTGATTGTGATTTTCTAAGATTGTTGCTATTTTTATTGTAATTTATTATCTACTTTGCATAAATTTTAAAAGAATACTATTCACCCCCTCTCTAGTGTTCTAGTGTATCTATTTCAAATCCTACATTTGGTATCAGAGAAAGGTGAAAGATGGCATCAATAAATACATCACAATTCAAAGAAGGTCATTCTACAAAACGTCCACCAATGTTCGATGGATTGAACTACAACTATTGGAAGTACCGAATGAAGATTTACCTTCAATCAAGTGGCTACGAACTTTGGAACATTGTGGAAACAAGATACGAGAGAAGCCATCAACTCAATTTTCAGAATGGACTACTTCACAAAGAAATAATGCAAATTTGGATTCTAAAGCAATGAACGCTTTGTTCTGTGCACTTGACAAGAATGAGTTTAATAATGTGTCAATGGCCACATCTACATACGATATTTGGCACATACTCGAGGTAAGTCATGAAGGTACAAATAAGGTTAAAGAATCTAAAATTTCTGTTCTTGTACACAGATTTGAATTATTTAAGATGAAGGAAAATAAGACAATTGGAGAAATGTTCACAAGATTCCCCGACATTACAAATTCTCTCATTGGTCTTGGAAAAACATACACTCAAGTGGAGATGGTAAGAAAAATACTCCAATCACTCACTCCACAATGGGAAAAGAAGGTTACCGCAATCGAAGAAGCAAATAATTTGTCAATTCTTACGGTTAAGAATCTTATCGAAAATCTCATGGCTTATGAAGTCCAAATTGAAGATAGAAAGAATGATGATAAAACAAAGAACAAGAAAGTGCTTGCATTCAATATTACTTCCAATAAAGAAGATTCGGATGATGATGAAGAAATGAGCATGTTTGCACACAAATTTTGAAAATTCATAAAACAAGGTAAGTACAAATCAAAAAGTTCAAATTCAAATAACTTAGTTTGTTCCAAATGCAATAAACCAGGGCATATGAAGAAAGATTATCTATTGTTGAAGAGCAAGCAAAAATCAAATTATTTCAACATCTTTAACAATATTCAAAACAACAAGAAAAGGAAAGCCATGGCGGTTACTTGGGATGATAGTGATGATTCATCTTCAGATGAAAAAATTGAAGAAAAGGAAAGTGGTCATATGTGCTTTATGGCACAAGATGAAGTAAGTGATAATGAAGAACTTTTAGATGCTTTTAATGAATCCTTTTTGAGATTAAATGCTTCACATAATTTTCTTAAAGGTGAAAATAAAAGATTACTTGAAGAAATTTCAGATTTTAATTCATCTACAAATTCTAATTCTCAAGTAATTAAATTAAAATAAGAAAATTATTCCTTGCTTAAAGAAAATCAATTTTTATCTAATGAGAACGTTTATCTAAAATCAGAATGTAATAATTTAAATATTCACATTAATAGTTTAGATAAAGATATTTCTTCTATTAAATTAAAATATGATGATATATGTTTAAATGTTAGTAAATTCAATAAAGGTAAAGAAAATCTTAATAAAATACTTTATTTTCAAAAAGAATATCAAAAGACAAAAGGTTTATGTTTTCAAGTTATTAGAAATATATCTAAGAAAACCATTTTTGTAAAACCTTCTTGTAATATAAATGATGATATATGTAAAAAGAAATCAAAATTTTTTCTATTTGGGTGCCTATAGAATTAACTTCATTACATAAAATTTTGTATATTTCTGATTATATTAAAAATGTTTGTTTATCAACTAACTTTAGGCAAATCAAACTCTTCATAAGTTTGGTTTCCTAAAGGCTAATTTTATGGACTCAACATAGCATGGGTACCAAATTTGTAAATGTTTATCATTTCAGGTACCAAAGAAACATAGTGGCTGCTCCAAACATATGACTGGAAACATACAATTGTTGTCATCTTTTTAAAATAAGGATGGCGGTACTGTCACTTTTGGGGAGAACAACAAAGGAAAGGTCATCGGTATTAGAACTGTTGGTAATCCAAACAAACCTATTATTCATAATGTTTTATTAGTTTATGGTCTTAAATATAATTTACTTAGTATAAGTCAACTTTATGATAAAGGTTTTAAAATTGTTTTTGAAAAAGAATCTTGCTTAATTTATGATATTGATATGATTACTATATTATTTAAAGGACATAAAAAAAATAATATATATATGTGTTATCTATGAATAACATTTCTAATGAACATTGCCTTCTTGTATCCTCTAATGATTCTATTTTATGGCATAAACGTTTTGGACATGTTAACTTTAAACATATTTCTAAGATTTCTAAGAATGATTCTGTAAATGGTTTACCTAAACTTTCTTTTAAAGACAATTTTTGTGATGCATGTAAACAAGGAAAAATACATAAATCTTCTTTCAAATCTAAAAATATAATTTCTACAAGTATACCATTAGAATTAATTCATATCGATCTTTTTGGTCCTTATAGAGTAGCATCTTTAAGTGGAAGTAGATATGCTTTTGTTCTTGTTGATGATTTTTCAAGATTTACATGGGTAATATTTCTTAAACATAAAAATGATGCTTTTAATGAGTTTTCTATATTTTGCAAAAGAATTCAAAATCAAAAATATCTATCTATTATTTCTATACGTAGTGACCATGGAGGTGAATTTAAAAATGAATTATTTGCAAATTTTTGTGATAAACATGGTATTTCTCATACTTTTTCTTTTCCTCGACCAGCTCCACAAAATAGAGTTGTAGAAAGAAAAAATAGAACTTTACAAGAATGTGCTAGAACCATGTTATGTGATAGTAATTTACCAAAATATTTTTGGGCAGAAGCTGTATCTACAGCATGTTATATTTTAAACAAAATTTTATTAAGACCTATTTTAAAGAAAACATTTTATGAATTATTTTATGGTAAAATTCCTAAAGTTTCTTATTTTAAAGTTTTTGGTTGTAAATATTTTATTTTGAATACAAAAGATAATTAGGACAAATTTGATTCAAAATCAGATGAAGGAATATTTGTTGGATATTAAAATCATAATAAAGCATATAGAATATATAACAAAAGAACCTTAGTTATTGCTAAAATAACTACTAGATCTCATTTTAATTTGATTATTCATACTGCTTTTATTTTAATTATTGAACCTAAAAATATAAAAGAAGCCTTACTTGATGAATTTTGGATAATTTCTATGCAAGATGAACTTAACCAATTTACTAGAAATAATATTTGGGATCTTATACCTAGACCTCAAAATAAATCCATTATTGGAATAAAATGGATATTTAGAAACAAATTAGATGAATTTGGTCAAGTGGTTAGAAACAAAGCTAGATTAGTTGCACAATGTTATAATCAAGAAGAAGGTACTGATTATGATGAAACCTATGCACCAGTTGCTCGTTTAGAATCAATTAGAATTTTACTTGTATTTGCATGTTTTATGAATTTTAAATTATTGCAAATGGATGTTAAAAGTTCATTTCTAAATGGTTTTATAAAAGAAGAAGTTTTTGTAGAACAACCTCCCGGTTTTGAACATGAAAGTTTTCCAAATCATGTTTTTAAACTTAAGAAAGCCTTATATGGTCTTAAACAAGCACATCGTGCTTGGTATGATAGATTAAAGAATTTTCTTTTACCTTCAAGTTTTGAAATTGGAAAGGTTGATTCATCATTATTTATTAAGAAAATAAATAAAGATATAATATTAATTCAAATATACGTAGATGATATTATTTTTGGTTCTACTAACAACAATGTTTGTTCAGAGTTTGCTAAGACTATGCAGGATGAATTTGAAATGAGTCACATGGGTGAACTCAATTTCTTTCTTAGACTTCAAATCAAACAATTAAAAGAAGGAATATTCATCAATCAAAGCAAGTATGCTAAAGATTTACTCAAGAATATTCATCAATCAAAGCAAGTATGCTAAAGATTTACTCAAACGCTTTGGAATGAAAAATACAACAAGCAAACCAACACCAATGAGTACTACTACATGATTTACTCAAACGCTTTGGAATGAAAAATACAACAAGCAAACCAACACCAATGAGTACTACTACATCATTTGACAAAGATGAAAATGGTAAGAATGCTAATCAAAAGATCTATCGAGGTATGATTGGATCACTTCTTTACATTACTGCTAGTAGACTTGATATTATGTTTAGTGTATGTTTATGTGCTATATTTCAATATAATCCTAAAGAATCACACCTTAAAGCTGTGAAAAGAATTTTTAAATATCTTAAAGATACTACAAATTACGGGTTATTTTATCCAAAGAATAGCACACTTAATTTATTATCTTATAGCGATGCTATTTTGGTGGATGCAAATCCGATAGAAAAAGTACAAGTGGGACATGTCATTTCTTAGGATATTCTCTTGTATCTTGGTTTAGTAAAAAATAAAATTCAGTATCATTATCAACAACTGAAGCAGAATATATTGCTGCAAGTCTTGCATGTACTCAAGTTTTATGGATGAAACAAACACTATTTGATTATGGCATAATCTGTCCCATATCATCCATAATGTGCGACAATTCAAGTGCAATCAATTTATCTAAAAATCCTATTCAACATTCACGTACAAAACATATTGATATTAGACATCATTTCTTACGTGATCATGTACTTAAAGGTGATATTTCATTAGAATTTATACCAACTGATAAACAAATAGCAGATATATTAACAAAACTCTTAAAAGAATAAATTCATATTAAATTAAGAAGGGAATTAGATATATGTTCAATTGAAGATTTAAATTAAAGTTTTAAAACAAATACGTACGCATACATATCCTTAATAGTCGACTAATTTGACCTATAGTCGACTAATAGCACAAGCATTGCATTTAAGTTGTTCTGTAAATTATACTGTAGTCGACTAATTTGACTTATAGTCGACTACTCTGAGCTAAAATCTGAAAAACAACTTTCTGTCGATTACAGTGTAGTCGACAACTTTCCTTAATAGTCGACTACTTAAACAGATTTTACATATTTACAGTTTTCAAGCTTTTTGGATTTTTACCTATCAAACCCAAAACCCAATACCCATTTCACTTAAGTAAACTTCATCTCAACCTTTTATTTATTTCTCTTTCAATCCAAGCCACATATTTAAGATCAAATCTTCACCTTTCATTTATTCTATTATTTAATCTTGACCATACAATTTAATTTTTTTAAAAGAAAAATCATAAAAACCTAAAACTACCCACTATCTTCCTCTTAGAAACTGATCCCTCTTCTTCCCCACTTCAGAACCCATTGAATCCAAGTTAGGGCATCATCGAACTTTCGTTTTTCTCAAAAAAATTCATCAAGTTCATTGCTTTCTTCAGTCAGACAGCTTCTGTAGTCGACTACAACCAGTCCTAGTCGACTAATCCTAGGGTTTTCATTTGTTTGGTAATTTTCTCAACCTGATCTTTCTTAGTTTTTTGGATATATTTTTGATTTGTCATGTATAGAGCTAAGAAAGCTAAGCAAGTTCATTCAAATGCCAATGATGAAATCATCATATATTTAAAAAGTCCTGATTTACTTAAGGAATTTAACAAAATATCCACATTTGAAGTTCTTCCAGGAGGATTTGTGAAATTTGATGATTTTATCCCATGGAATTTTGGATCATATTTTGAAAATGTGGGATTGCTTGAATTATTCTCTGCTGAAAACAGAAAACCCACATATCCATTTCTGGTTCAATTATTCCATACAAATATAGAACGTGTAGGAACTATTAGTGAAACTAAAAAGCTTAGAACTCTTGTCAAATGAATAGAAATTAAATTGACTTCAAAGTCAATTGGAAATTTTTTAACATTCCTTTCCGAGGAGTCTCTCTTAAGTCAATCAGAATGAATAATTCAGAATTGCTATCCAATCATATTTTTCTTCCTGGTTATAGTAAACCATTGAATAATTCGAATAAGCTTCGTCCAATTCCTCGTTTCATTGCTCGAATCTTAGCTGATAACTTGTTTCTAAAAACTGGGAGTTTCCATTTCATTTCCCTAGACTTAGCAAAAGCTTTATATGCTATAATGGGGAATATCCAAGTTAATTGGGCTAAAGTTTATTATGACGATCTTCTTACAATACCAAAAGGATTTCTTCCTTATGGTGCTTTTCTAACAAAAAGCTTTGACAAATTTCATGTTGATCTTGAGTCTGAGAATTCTGTTGTTCGTTCTATTGAGTTCATTGACTCTAATACCCTAACCAGGATAAAATTAACTATTTTTGAAATTCATGATCAAAATCCTCAAAATGAACCTAACCCTCCTCAAGAACAAATTCCACAAGATTCCACAATCCTCAACTCAAACATGCCCTTCATCTATTCAACAACCACCACAAATGCACTCAGAACCCTCTTGCTTCTCGGATGTGCAATATAACACATTGTCTGCACGCATTCTTGAGCTAGAGACTGGTCAGTAAGCTATTTATTCCCAAAATAGTTACATCATTAGTAATCAAGAGGAGTTAATGAAGAAATTTGATAACTTGGATATGAAGCTCAATGCATATTTTCAAGGAAATCAACCTCCTCCAGGACCTTCATCTTAGAAGTACATGAATGCATCATTTAGTACTTGAATGAACATTATGTTTGTTATCAAAACAATTATGTATTATTTTAGTATGTTTAAGTTTGCTTGTCACAAACTATGTCATAGTTATTTTTTTAAAGACATATGTAATATGTGTTATGTTGCTACTATGTTTCTTATGTGAAAGCATTCTATGTCATTTTTATGATAATTGATAAGTTAATTCATGCGCTATATATTTTAAAAAGATTATGGTGATGAACATTGTGGAACTTTTGGTTTTTATGGTAAGTCTTTGCCTACCTATTTGGATGGGTGAAGTTATGGACTATGTTCATAATCTGGATGATCTGTTTGAAGTATTAGCTCATGTTGAAGAAATTATGGCATGTTTAGCATAATTGTTTATTTCTTTTTGTTAATGACAAAGGGGGAGAAATGGTATAATGTTATAAACTCATGTTAATATTATAGACTCTAATATGTATTTATGCAGGGGAGTAAGTTTATTTGTTTCAAAATGTTCTAATTCTTTTAGAATATACTTACATATGCATAAATTGTTTGTCATCATAAAAAAGGGAGAGAATGTTGAATATCATGTCTCTACGATATTATTTTAATGATAACAATTTATACTATGTGTGTTATAAAAATACACTAACATTTATATGTAGCTTTCAACATCAAATATGATCAAGTGCAAGATGAGTTCAAGGCATTATGAAGTAAAGAAGATGAAGAACATATACATCAATGTAATTTTGTTTTACATTTTTCTTTACTTAGAAATATTGTACAAGCCTTGATCACTCACACACACACACATATAAATTAGAACACATTAACACAGACTTAGTGTGTTGGTTAACTACAGAAATCCCATATGTTACCCATTAGAGTTTATAGTTAATAATTGAGTGTCAAAACATTTAATTCATATCATTTTTAACCCTTAGTAGTCGACTAATTAGAATAGTAGTCGACTACTTCAAGCCTATGACTGAAATATAAGTTTCTATCAATTACAGTGTAGTCGACTAATCTACTTTATAGTCGACTACAAGAGGCAAAAACAACTTCTCAAGTTTCTGTTAAGTTTCTGTAATTTTACAGTGTAGTCGACTAATTAACTTTATAGTCGACTACTAAAGGTAAAATCTGTTTTTCAAGTTTCTGTCTGATTACAGTGTAGTCGATTAATGACCATTATAGTCGACTACTAAGAAATTTTCTGACTACACAGAGTCTGTTGAGACTCAGTGTAGTCGACTACAAATACAGTTTTTCCAGAATTCTAAGTTTGAATTAGTGATAGTTTATAGCCGTTTTTAAATGTTTTTAAAGTTTAAAAATTTGTCTGCCAAGGGCTATAAAAAGGTTATTTGTTCAGAAAAATGTACCATGAATACATACCCATAAGCTTGTTCTTGGTGCATGTTTCAAGAATCAAAAAATTCAGATTTTGTTGAAAAGATTTTTTCTAAAATTGCCTTTCATCCTCATTCAAATTACATATTATTTAGGCAATTTTCAGAGGTTAAAATTATTCCTAAGCCACTGCTACACAACACTACAAATCAAGGCTTATAGGAATTGAGTTGTTTGATTCAAGGAAAGTTCTCTCTGTTTGAGAGAGGTTAATCTCTTGGTCTAGAGATTGGTGTGTAATTAGCAAAGTTTTGTCAATTAGTATTGCAATTTGTAGGGACTTGCAAATTGGTCTGGTTTGGTTTTAATTTTGTACTTGGTTCAAAATTATAGTAGAAATCTCAAGCGGGATTTGCTTGGGGACAATTTTGTACTTGGTTCAAAATTATAGTAGAAATCTCAAGCGGGATTTGCTTGGGGACTGGATGTACACCGGATTGGTGGAACCAGTATAAAATCTCTTCGGGATTTGCTTGGGGACTGGATGTACACCGGATTGGTGGAACCAGTATAAAATCTCTTGTTTGTGATTATGATTTTCTGAGATTGTTGCCATTTTTATTGTAATTTATTATCTACTTTACATAAATTTTAAAAGAACACTATTTACCCCCTCTAGTGTACTAGTGTATCTATTTCAGATCCTACAAGGTGTCTCCTTCGTATGGGACGAGCCCTGCCAACGTGCATTCGAGGAGATCAAGGCCTACCTCTCGAACCCGCCCATCTTGGCAGCTCCAATCTCTAAGAAAGCCATTCCTCATCTACATACGAGCCATGGAACATTCTCTCGGTGCTCTCCTGGCACAAAATGAAGACGTCGGTCATGAGCAAGGTATCTATTATCTAAGTAGGATTCTACAGGGAGCCGAATGATGGTACCCCATGGTCGAGAAGGAATGCCTAGCATTGGTATTCGCCATCCAAAAAATGTGACACTACCTGGTTGGCCAAGCCATCCACTTCATTTCCCGGCTAAACCCCATCCGGGTCTTCATGATGCAACCTGAGGCCTTGAATTGGCACTTGGCTAGGTGGGCACTCCTGCTGTCTTAGTACGACATCCACTTCATGTCACAGAAATCGGTCAAAGTACAAGCCATTTGCGATCTCATGGCCAGTCACCCTCTGGAAATGAGAACCGACCTATTTGAAGACCTACCGGATGAGCCCCCCGAGACCAACACGACCTCTCCAACGGAGGTTTGGCAGATGTTCTTTGATGGTGCGTCTCGCGTCGACACGAGCGAATCTATCATGGCAGGAGTGGGGGTGGTCTTGATCTCCCCACACAACCCCGTGTTACCCCGAGCCTTCTCCTTAATAGGGCCATGTACCAACAACGTGACTGAGTATAATGCACTGCTCATTGGACTCGAACTGGCTATAGAGTTAAAGATAAGGCATCTCGAGGCTTACGGTGACTCTCAACTCATCGTCAGGCAGATGACGGGGAATACGAGGTTAGAAACGACAATCTGATCCCACTCCACAAGGTAGCTATCCAACTAGCTACCTCGTTCGAGAACTTTCACATTGAACATGTGCTTCGTTCTAAAAATATGCACGCGGATGCCCTGGCATCGTTAGCAGCTAACCTCGCCCAGCCACTAGGAACGACTCAACGTGTCACTGTCGCGACCCGACGACTCTTTTGGCCGGAGAATGTTCTGGAGGTAAACGCTATTCACCAAGCTTCAGATCAACTAGACCCGAAAGATTAGCGCTTCCCAATCATCGACTACATCTTATTCGGTATACTGCCTGAAGACGCTAGGCAGCGAGAATCCGTTCGCTGACGTGCCGTAAGGTTCTACTACGACTCTACCACAAAGACATTGTATCGTAGGATGTCTGACGGCGTGTTGTTGCGATGTATTTCAAAGATAGAAGTGCAATAGGCTTTACATGAAGCCCATGATGGCGCTTACGAGGCTCACCATCCCGAACCTAAGCTCTGGGATCGTTTGCGAAGGATAGGGTACTACTGGCCTGGAATGGTTAGCGATGCAGTCGCCTACGCCAGACATTGCCACGCGTGCCAAATCCACTCTAATTACATGCACCGTCCTCCAGAAGACCTACATCCGATAGCAACGTCGTGGCCGTTCGAGTCTTGGAGAATTGATATCGTCGGGTCGATATCTCCACCATCAGCACGAGGTCACCGCTTTATCCTATCAATCACCGACTACTTCTCCAAATGGGCGGAAGTTGTCCCCCTGAGAGAAGTCAAGACCAATGATGTGATTAGATTCATCAAACATCACGTTATTTACCGATACAGCATCCCCAAGCGTATCATTCATGACAACGGCACGCAGTTCATTAGTCATGTATTCACCCGGTTCTGTGAAAAGTTTAGGATATAGAACCTTGCCTCTACGGCTTATAACCCCTCTGTAAATGGTATAGCCGAGGACTTTAACAAAACGATCATTAAAATCCTAACCAAGCTGACCTCCAATAGCAAACGCGATTAGATCGAGAAGCTTGGCGAAAGTTTATAGGCGTATCACACGACAGTTCGCACACCGACTGGCACTATGCCTTACTCATTGGTATATGGCTATGAGGCCGTACTACCTCTGGAAGTTCAGATCCTATCCCTCCGTGTCACCCCCACGACAGGAATGACGTTGGAAGATAGTCATCAACGGCGTCTCGTAGAACTTGAGACACTAGATGAGAAGTGACTTAAAGCTCAACAGCACATTGAGTTCGACCAAGCCCGAATAGCCAAGGCCTTCAATAAGAAGGTCAAGCGCCGATCCTTCGAGGAGGGAGAATTGGTCCTCGCTCTTCGACGACCGATGATTCTCAACTCTAAAAAGAAGGGCAAGTTCCAGCCCAAATGGGAAGGACCATTCATAGTAGAGACGGTCTATTCAAATGGAGCTTATCGTCTTGTCAAACCAAATGGCGATAAGATCATGATGCCTATCAACGGTAAGTTCCTGAAGAAGTACTACCTTAGTCCTCCTGTTGATACGCCCACTGATGCATGAGTCTAAACTACCCCTGCTGATACTCCCACTGGTGCATGAGTCTAAACTGCCCTACTGATACTCCCACTAGTGTCTGAGTCTAAACTACCGCTGCTGATACTCCCACTAGTGCATGAGTCTAAACTACCCCTGCTATTCCTCCAACTGGTACACGAGGATAAATTATTCCTACCTCATACACTCCGACGTACTCACGAGTATGAGCCACTGCTTATGGGTAACCCCTATAAGACACTACATATAGTGTTCTTAGGGATAACCCAGATCCCCACCTGGTCAGACCTTCTTACAATTAGGGCCAAATTCAACTATCAAGTTAATTTTCACCTCTGATGGTGTCCTCCAAATTTCCCCCATTGATCCTCTTCGATAGGACGATGGGATGAACTCCCAATGTTATGTTAACCCTTACCTCTGATAAAATCAACTTATCAATCCCCTCCAATAGGGTGGTAAGTCCACAAAGTTGCTCAAATCGCAACAAGCAATCCCGTCATGTTAAAATTTACACCTCTGACGACACCATCCTATTAATCCTCTCCCATGGGATGATAGGCCCTCATAGTTGCTCCGATTGCAATAAGATTCTATCAGGTTAATGATCACCTCTGATAGCCGGCCTCATCACTTATACGAGTGACACTGCCCGAGTAGTAACTTAACACGCGACGTGTTGCTACCCTGGTCGGTCGACACACTCACACGTCTTTGAACAACCCGACCTATTCTGAATGTTCTAATATTTTCTTAGAACAATCGATGGGTAGCATCCCACCATACGACGGCTACTACAACAATCAATCATCACACTCCTACGTCCCTAAATGATTCAATTACCCTGATATCATCGTCCTCGTGAGCGACGATGTTCATTAAGGGCGGCTTACCAGGCAACATGCTCCAATCGACCCTCGAACAGCAACTCGCCAAATGGCGAGTCATTGTTGGGACCCTGATTTGGTCGCATGCACAAGCAACCGCTCTGTTTGGGTTAGATTGTTAACCTTTAACATCTAAAACCCGCCTGAACTACAACACGAGAGTAGGAGTTAACCTAACCCCACACTTCGAACAGCCAAGGGTGGAGGAGTATCTTAGCAATTAAGTCTAATATAAACTCCTCGAAGGCCCGCCACACTATGGAAGCGACGAACAGTAAAGGCGAGTCAAACACAATGACTACCAAGGATCAACAGGCCCGCCACACTATGGAAGCGACGAACAGTAAAGGCGAGTCAAACACAATGACTACCAAGGATCAACCAAAAGTCATTGACGTCTGCAAGCTACGAATGCGAAACCAAGAATAATCAAAAGCATGAAAAGCTTTTTCAAGCAGAGTTTAAGAGCGACATGTTCAAAACAAAGATGTAGCGAACATCAACAAAATTACAGCAGTGCATAACAAAGAAGAAACATTCTAAATAAACTTCAACAGATTGAAGGTGGCAATTCTAGTCTTGACGTCCGCAAGCTCCGCCGCGTGCCTGGCTCAGACCTTCTCCTCCTGTCTCTGCTAGAGCTTGGCGAGAGCAGCCTCACCATCCTCCTCTTCCTGATGCAGACTTTGGATGTCTTAGGACTCCTCGGTAGCGAGGCAAAGAACCCTTGCATTTTCCTCCTGCCACTTCTTCTGGTCCTCCTCTCCTCGAGTGGACACGACCTCCAGGAAATAGCAAGCGTCATGATAGGCATCCATCTTAGCTAGCAAAGCAAAATGTTGCTTGCGCAAGTGTTTAAGCTGAGCCTCCTTCTCCAGGATGCTTCTTGCCAAAGCTTCACGTTCGAACAGGGCACTCATCATGAGGGGCATTGGTTCGTTGCTAGGATCGATGTGAGTCAGCTCCTCCAGATGAAAAAGCAGCTCCTTCAGATGATTGAGCTCTCGCCTGCACTGCTTATCCAGTCGAACGCCCCTTACATGCCGAATCTCCTCGAGATGATCAGTTAAACGGGGGGAAATATCATAGCAGCTGCCACCACCTTAGCTGACAGTGGTCGCTACCCTACGTAATTCCTCCTCCAACTTTCAGAGAAGGTTGAGCGTCAAGGTGAGACTCAAACCAGCCGACCCCTAGACCGGGCTGACAACGACGGTCGACGTCACACCGGCATCAGTAGGGTCAGAGGAGGAAGTAACCCCCTTACCCTTAGAGATGCACGACTTGATCTTGGGATCCATGTTCAGGATATGGAACACTCTACAAGAGTTTTCATAAGGCGAGCACTTGTGAGCGTGAGAACGCCATCAGGAGAAAAGCGAAGACATTATGTAGAGGAGAATTCGACAGATGAGATCCGTGGGTTCAAATGGATCGAACAGCTTAGTTTCCCCATGCCGCTTTGAATTTGACGCCTATGAAGGCCGTAGCCTCTAGGATTCCGAATCAATGGTTCAGATCAAACGCAGAAGGCGGAGCGTTCCGTCACTTTGTATTTAATGAGGATTGACACGCCCGCATCGCCCTAGCTGGCAAGCACTTGGGTCCGTAGGTGGACGCGTGGCACAAACTCACATATGCTTGAGTTTCGTTTATGGTATAAACTCACCTATGCTTGAGTTTCGCTTGCAGCACAAACTCGCCTGTGTTTGAGTTTTGCATGTGGCACAAACTCACCTATGCTTGATTTTCGCTTGTGGCACAAACTCACCTGTGTTTGAGTTTCGCCTATGGCACAAACTCACTTATGCTCGAGTTTCCCTTGCAGCACAAACTCGCCTGTGTTTGAGTTTTGCCTGTGGTACAAACTTACCTGTGCTTGAGTTTCGCCTGTGGCACAAACTCGCCTACGCTTGAGTTTCACTTGTAGCTCAAACTCGCCTGCGTTTGAGTTTTGCCTGTGGCACAAACTCACCTGTATTAGGTGTTGCCTATAGCATAAACTCACCGGCACTTGAGTTTGCGTATCACATGAGTTAGGTGCTGGATAGCGATACACAACAATAAAAAAAATGAAAGGAAGGTATGTACAATGTATCAAGGAATCAAGAAAGCGTGAAATTCATTCATCAGCTATTTTCTAGACAATACATTTGAACAAAGTTATGACTTTACAATCAAACGAGTCATAACATTACATTTAAGAAACAAAAGATTGAACAGGACATCTTGACTCTACTCCTATCCTACGAGCTTATTCTAGAAGGTTGAAAGAGGCAAGCTCAGCCCTGACCGTGGCTATCTTCTCCGCACGCATGGGGCGAGCCTCGTCCTCTGACTCCTGTCGGGCCTTTGCCTCAATAGAAGCGTTAGTGGCGGCATCCTCCTGCGCAGCATCGAAAAAATATGCCTCTCCCTTGCAAGATCACCGTGCACGGTCTCGCTCTGAATGTGTAAGCCCGTCAAGTTTGATTCCCCATCAGCATACGGGATCATGCCCAAAAGAATCGAGGAAGCGGTAGCCCCCATGTCAGTTTGCAATAGGCGTTGTCGAAGATCCAAACGACTAATAAGGGACTCTTTGTCTTCTATGTCTCGCCTTCGGCACTCTTGCTGCCACATTCTGTGACGACGGGCTGAAGCCAAGAATAACGTCACATCGGACTCCAAATTCGCCTACCGTAGATTCTCTAACTTTGTTAAAAGTGATTCCAGATCGAGGAGCCTCATCGAATAACGTATGACGAGCCTATAGTCGCCTAGGCGCCGGATGCGGGCCATACGATCTAAGAGAGACTGCTTCAGGTCCGTGAAGCTACTATAGCCCTGATCGACGAGTGAGATCACCTGCTACATGGTGTTCTCCAATTCCTCAACCTGGGCCTGCAAGTTAACGTAGTCCAAGGGACTCCGGACCACGGCGGGGCGCGACAGCTGAGGAAGAGGCATCAATCCCTGTCTTCTTCGAGGCAGATGCCTTTGCTCACGGTGCCATCCTGAATGAGAAGGGAACGATGAACACCGTGACCACTCTAACAAGAAAGGAGAGCACTATATAATGTACGGCCCAAGTACTCGCTTACCGTTTGATTCAGTAGTTCGGATCGAACGGTCACAAAGGAGGCAGAGCGATTTGGGATCTCACATGAGTGGTTTCAAGCACGACCTCTAGCCAACGGCCCAGATCGGGCGTGGGGAACGAAGAGCTTCCATTATACCATCTTTAATGCGAAGTGACGTGCCAACATCAGCCAAACTGGCAAGCACGTAAGACTGCGACCAGACACGTGGCTCACCCAAATCGAGATTCATCCCGCACGAGCCAGGCTTTGCCTACGGTTTGAACTCGCCTACAGCTAGAATTCACCTACGGCCTAAATTCATCTATAGCTAGAGTTCGCCTACGGCTTGAACTTGCCTACAGCTAGAATTCACCTACGGCCTGAATTCGTCTATAGTTAAAGTCCACCTACGACGAACTTGCAGGAAAGATAATGCTGGAGAATAAAAGACAACAGCAACAGGGAAGAATGTTTGCACAAACACAGTTGGGAAACCAAAAAGAGCATAAAATTCATCCAGTTCTAACACGATGCATTCGAACAAAAGTTACGGATTTACCATCAGACAAGTCATACGATACATTGAAAACAAAATAAAGCTACGGCTTTACCATCAGACAAGTCATACGATACATTGAAAACAAAATAAATCAAAAAGTCTTAGCACCATCCCGACCCTAAGGGCCTAGTCCAGAAATCTGAAAGACGCAAGTTCCACATTAACTGCGGCCATCCTTCTGGCATGGTCCTCCCGAGCTTTATCCTCAGCCTCCTTCTGGGTTCGGACCTCAAAGGTCGAAGCGGCAGCAGAATCTTCCTGATGTCCATCCAATACAGCTCTCTAATTGGAGCCCTCTCAGAGTCGTCTCCGCTTGCTCTAGCTCATCCCTTAGACGGGAGAGCGTGAAAGTAAAGACGTCTATCCGGGCCTGTAGTGAACGCTTCCGGTCCATCAAATAGGCGAGGTAGGACTCCAAGTCGGCTATGTTCCGCACCCGAACCTCCTATTCCCACGTCCCCCGACGCCAAGCGTAAGACAAGAATGGCTCCACGTCAGCCATCGGATCCACATGCAGCAAGCGCTCTAAGTGTGTCAGGCGTGATTCCAAGTAAAGCAGCCTCGCCGTGCAGCGTGCAGTAAGTTGGGATTCACCCAGCCACCTAAGGTGGCCACACGATCCAAAAGGGACTGTTGGAAATCATAATAGGTCCCTAAACTAAGACCGACGAGGGATATCACCTGCTTCGTAACATTCTCCAATTCTTCAACACGAGCCGGTACAGAGAGAAGTTCTGAAGGAATGGGCTCTTGACCACTAGCAAGCATGGCGATAGGCGGAACCTCGAGACAAGGTCCTACTTTAGGCGGTGGAGTAGGTCATGAAGGGGACGCAGTCACAGGCTCCCCGGATTTGTCATCCGAAACAAGGATGGGATCAGGCGGAAGCCCCTCGGTGGCAGGTGCACCCTCTCGACCTGAATAACACAACGAAGGGAGTATAATCGTGAAACAAATCACACAGATGGAATGCAAAGATACCTTTGATAGCGGTGGCCTCGGCAGTGGCGGAGGAAGAACCACCCCATTTCTTCTTCGAGACGGTCACTTTTACTCGCGGTGCCATCTCAAATTTAGTTAGAGAAAGCCTGGGTTTTCTCTGAAGAAAGCAACAAGCGCTATAACTTCCCCCAATGAGGAAGAGGAGCATTATATACACATGGCTCGAATGCTCGCCTACCCGCCTACCGTTCGATTGGACAGTTCGAAACGACAGTCGAGAATAAGGCGGGGCGATACGAAATCCCACACGAGCGGTCGAGATTTGGCAGTTTCAAACACGATCTCTAGCCAACGGCTCAGATCGGGCATAGGGAATGAAGAGCCCCCACTACGCCGCCTTTAATACGAAACGACGTGCCCACGTCGTCTTAACTGGCGCGCACATTAATCCATATATTGACGCGTGGCCCATCAAAAGCGGAGTCCGCCTACGAGTTAAAGTCGTCATGTAATTCGAACTCACATGGCTTGAGCTCACCCGATAATCTGAGCTCGGGTGCTACTTGGATCTACCTAATCCGAGTCTAGTACGGTCAGGATTTTTCCTACTTTCGAGTTCACCTGAGGCCTAAGCCCAGTTGAAATTCGCCTGCGGTTTAAGCTCGCTTGTAGTTGAAATTCACCTACGGCCTAAATTCGTCTGCACGTCGAATTCGCCTACGGCCTAAGCTCATCTGCGGTTGAAAATTCGCCTACGGCTTTAGCTCGCCTGTGGTCAGAATTCGCCCAGTTCTGAGTCTGACTGCGGCTAACTTAACCTCACCCACCGGGAATAATGACCTACAAAAAGAATGCATGCACACCAAACACGGGAAATAATGATGGAGACAAAAGGATAATTTCATTCATTAAGAGAGATTAGAATACAATGATACAATTAATATCAAGTTACAAATCTCTTAGCCGTGACTCCACCTCGCGAATCTCTTGAGCACGCTTAAGCTCAAGCTTCTACAGGACCTCTCGGCAAATATCCACTTCAGAGCACGATAGCAAGTCCTAGACGTTGTGCCTTACCTCCTTGAGGGCTTGACCTTTCTCCTCGATTGCGTCAACAACAAGTTGTTGTTGAGACCCGAGTGCCACTAATTCCCCCATCAGCTGTTCACGAGCCTTCTCCTGGGTGGCCAATAAGGCTTGCGCATTAGCAATGGTTTGCTTGGTCTTCGGTATTTCCAAGGACAGGCTGTATATACTGGAGTTAGCCTTGTGACTCTCTCGGCTTACTCCGTCCACAGCCGCGACGTGCTCTAGCTCCTCCTTTAGCCTCGTCTCCAATGACATCATCTCCTCTAGTCTATATTCTCACTCCTCCAAGGCTATGTGGACCCCGTCGGATGCAAGATCAAGGTTCTCTTAACCCTTAGCACGAAGGGCAAACAGCTTCTAAATATTCTGCTCTACCTCCTCTAAGCGCATACGATACGGGGTGGCAGCAGGGATGCTAAGCATCCTCACCAAGAAGCTCATGTGGCAGCCGAGAACCTCCTTGAACTCCTCGAAGAGGTAACTCTCATTCAATGCGAGCTTAATGCTGTCAGGAAGTTTGTCCTGGAAAAGGGCAATGGCTCGATCCTCTGATCTCTTATGGAGGCCGAGTCCGAGAGGGAGGTCATCCTCAGCCACCCGCCAGTGCTCGTGTCGGCACCGCAACCAAAGTGCTGGTAGCCACGATGGCAGAGGTAGGGGTAGACACCACTAAATCTGAGGGTCTAACTGGCACCATTGAAGTCTCTACCACAGATCTGGCGGTAACTAAGATAGTTATGGGGATAGGGGACAAGGGATCGACCGCCAGATGAGCGGGGGTTTTCCCTCGGATCGAAATCTCCAGGGTTGACGCTTCGTCAACAACCAACACCTCCTCAGGAATCGGGGCTTCCCCTTGCTGGGATAACACTTCTTCATGAACCAACGTCTCCTCCTCGCCCGACATCGCCTCATGGGTCGAGGCATCGTCTTCATCTTCCTCTCCAGCTGACCGGATGGAGAATCCTCTTTACCAGCCACTTCGAAGGGTGGAGCAGCAGCAGATACAGGAAGAAGGTTAGTAGTAACTTCTGAGAAGAGCCCCGTTAGTAGTTCGAAATGAGCAGATCAACAATGTACGATCCTCCTCTTACTTGAGTCACCGAGCTCCTCTTCATCTCCGGTTCCCTCCTCTTCATCATAAGTAATGGGGCCGCAACCATGGCTACGTTAAATCAACGCAAACATTAGAAAGTATAAATTCAACCTTGTACCCGAAGACATGGTATTAAAGTTACCTTTGGATGTAATCATTGGAATCGTTGACGCCCCCGCATAATGTCCCGCATCAGGCGATGAGGGGACAATCCCCAAAGTTAAGAGGATCGTACCTGACGCGGCAGATGAACCAGGCATGGTGGCCCTAGTCACAGGGACAGGGGTGGTCATCCCGGGAATGAACACAGGAGGCGACGCAACCTAACCCTCCACCGCTCTGGTGGTCTTCGCCGCCTCTTCGTGACGGACCTTCTTGACCACCTCCACCCTTGAGCTTTCGGCCTCGGCCTCCCGTTGCCGTTTAGAGAGAGGCGAACTACCAGGAGCAAGAACGGGCATCCCAATCCGCCCAGCTATCGATCCCCAGACCTGTTCTAGGCGTTCGCCCACCCGGGCTAGCTCATCAGATACTCTCTACTCACCAACAGGGTCTAACTGAGGGTAAGGAGGTGGAGTGTGAGCCTCAAAGGCCCCGAAGTCCCCTAAACCGACATAAAGATCCTCTATATCTTTAGTGGGGACCTCTTCAAACCACTCCCCGACGGTTTGATGACCCCTTCGTCTCGACTGTCCTCGAGCGGCACCCATGTTCCGCCAAACAAGAGCTCTGGAAACGGAATCCCTCAGGATTAGCACTGGCACCCCGATACCACTGGTAATAGAGGAGCATGTGGTGGAGATCGCCATCTCTAGCGGGCAGCTCGAAACGCATGTTGGTACAGCCGGCATGGGTCTAGAACCACCCCCGTGCACCGTCCACTAACCCTCCTTCATAATGTAAATGAGGGTTAATGTTCCCCACGTACAGCTGGTCATACCCGAATTGATGGGCAAACCTGCAACGAATGTAAGGCTCAAGTAGCATATGGGGCCCATTCGCAGGACATGGTATCCCGGTCGATTATTCACCAGCCATCGAAAGACACCACAGGAGAGAACAGTGTTATGGTCCGCCATCGATATGTCCTGAAGGGATTCGCCATACCCTCCACCAGTGAAGTAAGGGAATTATATCTACACTTCCAAGAGCATTTCTCCAGACGTTGGACGAACATGACGAACCCTCCCTCCTGGAGAGCCGCTGGGGCGCTCATCAAGCACTCGCAGTAGTAAACGAACCACGCCATCAAATAGGTGTACGGCAACCCCACTCAAGGATTAGGAGTCTTAGCGACTTCGCCTTCCCCCTCGTCGGCGAACGACACACGACAAAATTGGGCCATCAACGTGCAAAGTCCCCGATGGATGCATGCCACCATCACCGACACCAACGCATAAGGCCTACCGTAGGCCAAACGAACCGCGGGATAGACAACCTCCACCGGGAGTGCCTCGAAAGAGTGGGTAGGAACCATGCATCTCTTCAACCACAGCATGAGGTATCCCACGAACAGAGCCTTGCCCGATATAGGGGACCTAGCCTGATGATGGAACGATTGGAAGGTCGTCCCAAATTTGAACCCACCCTCGTCATGCTCAAGGGTCTCAGTGGCTCCCCCTTTGGCACTTCGGCCTGGTCACACTCGCCCAGCGGCAGAGTAGGCCTTCCCTTGACATCATTTTCCAGGAATAGGTAGTCAGCCCAGTTCTTATGACTGATCCCTAGAGCCCTCTTTTTCTTGCCTTTATGGTCCACTGCCCCTAGGGTGTTGAGGCGTATGTGATAGTGGCCGAATAGCTCCCATAGAGTCTCTACCATCAGAGGGAACCAGGCCAAAAGGTGGTCAATCTCATCTTGACCCGGTACGTACGGGGAAGCTTCCCAAAGGCAACCCCGACACGTCATACATCTCATGGAGAGTTATACCAAGCTCACTGTTGGGAGTGAAGAACGTACCGTTGTCCGGACAACAAAGTTCCAGGATACTGTGAAACTGAGGAGCGTTGATCTTCAGACCGTGTTGAATGGCCCGGATAGCCACGTACAGCTCTGAACCCGCAAGGTCAGAATTCTTAGCCAAGATGTACTCGGTAATCTTAGACCACTAAGTGTTGCTACCAGGCGCAGAGTGAATCACCCTGGAGCCCTGAAGTCCTTCGGGGGAAACTGTCCCCCAGCCCGGAAGAAACGATGGCGGAAGGTCTCCGCCACCGCAATCGTTTCCCCGACGGGCAATTCGTTGTGCAGCAGGCCAGGACGCAGAGCGGTGATGCGCTTGCAAGAACTGTCGACCCCATACCTAGCCGTGGAGCTCGTGAAGACACCGCAAGTCACCCCATCTTGAATTGGGGTCAGATCCCAGTTCATCGTTCTCGGAATCGCAAGCGATCGCAACTCAACGATTAAGAACCCTCTCGGCATACTAGGAAGATAGTGGTGGACTCCATCCACAACACGGAGCTATCTGCTCTCCCCAAGCAATAGAGCCGAAGGGTCAGTAGTGGCGTCACCAAACAAGAACTGAGGTTTTTTCAGCTCCGTCCTAGCCACGTCTGTCAATGCTACGTCTGTAGTCAATTCGCGCAACGCCAATGGTGCCCATAGGTCACTCTCTTGACCAATTCATCCGGCTTGTCGGCAGCAAACGCGAGCACATGATCAAGATGAGGGAATCAGGGAGGTGCCATATAGCCCGTGCCACTGGCAAGACCAATGGCTACGCCTTTCGGGAGGGCCTTGTCAGAAAAGTGGCGGTAAGGCAAGGCAAAGCCGAGGAGTTAGAACAGAATCCACTCTTGGAGTCAGGAACTTTCTCGAGTCCCCCAAATATGCGAATCTCTCCCGACGAAACCAATTTCTCCAGGCAAGTGTTGAATTCACCTAAAAAGGGGCAAATCTGCTTAACAAAAGCAGAACTCGCCTGTCAAAGCAGAATTCACCTTAACCCGATGAAAGCCAATTTCCCCTGTCAAAGCAGAAGTCGCCTTCACCCGATGAAAGCTGAATCCGTCTGAAAAAGGCCAGTTTCACCCAAATCAGGAAAATTGTCAAAAATGGCAAAATCCACTGAAGAAGACGAGCAGTGATCATCTTCCCGACCCAGCATCGGTCGTCAATGCGAAGTCGTTAAACGACCCACTAGACTTACCCAAGTATGTTCCGAGAGCACTGGTGGTCGTACCGACGGCAATGCCACCAGGTTAGCGACCGGGACCCTTTCCCTTCGGAACTCATTTCTTAGCTTTCGGCGCCATATTGGAAAGTCGGAGACGAAGCTGGAGTTTTTTTCTCTCTAAAAATTTTGAGCAAGCAGAAATTCCTAAGCACAATAGTCCTAAAAGGAAGAGGACGAAGCCTATTTAAAGGCGAGACGCTTGTGGTTGAGAGGCGTGGCCGTGAACAAAATTGACGGTCCAGATCGCTCTCAACAGTTTAGTTTTTGACGGTTACAAAGGAACCATTGAAACAGGGAACGGGTCAGGCGAGGCGAAACCCAGAGCTCGAACCAAAATTCATGACTGAATCTAACGGCCGGATTCGTAAAACTATGGCCACGATTCGTCATCAAGCGAGGCACACGGAAGCGATGTCACCTTATCAAATCGAATTTAATGCGACCTAAGGAGCCCGCACGGCCTTAGCTGGAGGGCACATAGCTTCGCCTATGAACACATGGCTCGCCTTCCGCCAATTCGAACTTCACCTGTGAGGATGAATTTTGCCTGCGAACACGTGGCTCGCCCTCCACCATTTCAAATTTTGCCTACGAAAATGAAACTCGCCTACGAACATCAAGCTCGCTTCGCCAGTGAGAACGAGTCTCACCTGAGCCGCTCATCTGTTTGGCCTAGTTCGCCTGTGAAGGCAAATCTCGCATGCACTACTCCGCTCGCCCGATTGGTCTAGATCATCTGAAGTGTCGAGCTCACCTGCATAGTCAGACCTACCAAGCGATACAACCTATTGACACTCCCTCTGGGTGCACATGCAGGTTAGAGGAGAAGTCTTAGCATTAAGCTTAAGAGAAACTACTCAACAACTCATCGTGCTAAGGGGAATAGTACGGCTAGCCCGATTCAAACGGTAATCGGTAAAGGCATATCAAACCCATTGAAGGCTGGGGATTTGCCAAAAATCCCAAGGGTCGATCACTAAGGGGGAAACATACACATGAGGTATAGAAAAGGCGATAGATAAACAAAGAAAGCATAATTCCATTCATAGTTAACTTAAAAGTTATGATGATACATTCAAAACAAAGTCATGATAAAACAAGAAGAGCCTCAAAATATCGACCCACTCTGTCGAACCTACACCAGCTCAATGAAGGAGGTGAGTTCATCTTTAGCGGCAGCTATCTTCCTTGCCCGATCCGCTTTGATTTGATCATCCGCCTCTCTTCGGATCTTAGTCTCGAAAGACGCAGTAGCGACAGAGTCTTCTTGACAAAGCATCTGAAGGGCATGCATCTCCCTTTCAACTGCTCCGTGAATGTTCGCACTTTCGAGTTGCAAGCCTTTCAGAGCCGTCTCTTCCTCCATAAACCGGGCCTTCATTCGAGCAATAGTGGAGACTGAGGCATCAATCTCTGCCTGCAGTAGATGTTGTCGGGTGAGCAAATTCGCAATGAGAGCCCCTTTGTTCGATAGGTCCCTCTCCCGAATCTCCCACTCCCGTGTCCCTCTAATACGAGCCTGAGCTAAGAGCCGCTCCACGTCCGATTCCGAATCAGCCCATAGCAGGACTTCCAAGCAAGTCATACGTAACTCGAAACCGAGAAGACTGACCAGACAACGCGAAGCCTCTCGAGCCTCGCCCAAATGCCTGAGATCGGCGATGCAGTTCATAAGAAAAGGTTTAAAGTCTGCATAGGTTCCCCAGCCAAGGCTAGTGATAGAGACCGCTTGCTTCATGGCATTCTACAGTTGCCTGATGACGCCCTGTGCAGATCCGAAGCTCGGAGAGACAGATTCCTGGCCAACTGGAACCATGGCAATAGGTTGGATCAGAGGGATAACCCCTTAGCCAGGAAGAGGAGATTGATAGGACCACTGGAGGGAAGCATAGGTGCATTCTTCCTCCTTGTCGTCCGAAAGGATGATGGGTTCAGGTTGGACAGCCTCCCTCTTCCCCTTTGAAGCATATGTTCTCACTCTCGAAGCCATTTCGAATCTAGGAAGTCTGAGTTTTCTCTAAGAAGGTTCAAGTGAGAGAACTTACGAGTGTAGTGATCCTCCTGCAAAGGAGATGAACCAACACTATATATGCAAGATCTCGACCGACAAGATTCACTGACCACTTGAAGCAAACAGTTTCGATTCTACGGTTCCAATCGAGTGGGCACGAACAAAGCAAGACGTTTGGAATGCCGCACGGGATGGCCAGGATCGATCGATTCACGCATGATCTCTTGTCAGATCAACGGTTGAGATCAAATACATCATCGAATCCGCATCTTGAAGCAAGCGCGCGAAGACGAGGCGTCGTCTTAATTGACAAGCGTGGGAATTTCCCCCGTGGGCACGCGGCTCATCCTCATGAGCCCGAGTTTTGTCAGAGGGGACCTAATTCGAATGACGCCAGTCTCGCCTGTGTATGCTTACGTAGCTTGAGTTCACCCAAAAGACTAGACCCAACCGAGGGAATCAAATTCGCCTTAACTCATGAAACTAACTTTAGATATTATTATTCAAAGTATTCCAGATCACACGCGAGTCAGTTTAGGTCTGAAAACTTTGAAAGGGGTCTGTAGGTGTAAATATTGATTTCCTGAAATGGGGGTTTTGTTTGTATTGATAAGAGTAGCTTATTACAAACTAATGAATCGAAATTACAACAGAAGCGGAGGGTAGGCCCTCCTTGTTTAACGTGGGGACTTTGGTAGCGATAGGATGCCTCGCTCGGTTCTCGCACCGAGTCTACTTCCCTTGGACAATTCGATCTAGGTTGCTGGGGAGCTTCAGTGTGTAGTAGAAGCTCGTGCTAGTCGAGTTCGGATTTTTGAGTTCGGTGGCGGTCAGGGCCCGAAGCTAGAAGAAGATGCTATAGGCTATAGAGGAAAGGTTATGGATTCTAAACTTGTTACAGGAAGTCAGCTTGGTTAGGATCTTAACGATTGTTTTATTGAAGGCCTCGACCAAGCCATTCGCCGAAGGGTTATAGGCTGTAGAGGAAAGGTTATGGATTCTAAACTTGTTACAGAACCGGGTGAACGCATGACTAACAAATTGCATGCCGTTGTCATGAATGATACGTTGAGGTACGCCGTATCGATATATGATGTGATGTTTGATAAACTTGATCACCTCATTGGTTTTGACTTCTCTCAAGGGGACGGCTTCGGCCCATTTGGAGAAGTAGTCGGTGATTGTCATGATGAACCGGTGACCCCTTGCTGATGGCGGGGATATTGGCCCAACTATGTCCATCCCGATGCTTCGAACGGCCATGACGCTGTTGTCGTATGCAGGTCTTCAGGAGGTCGGTGCATATAATTAGCATGGACTTGGCATGTGTGGCATCGTTTATCATAAGCAACTGCATCACTAACCATCCCAGGCCAAAAGTAGCCTATTCCCCGTAGGCGATCCCACAGCTTAGGTCCGGGCTGGTGAGCTGCGCAGGTGCCATCATGGGCTTCACGTAGCGCTTCTTGCAATTCTGTCTTTGAAAGACATCGGAGTAACAAGCCCTCATACGACCTATGATACAACTATTAGACCCTAGAGGAGGGGGTGATTAGGGTATTATGCTAATCTAATCCGATTGTATGCCAATTAAAATATAATTAACAAGTTATCCTAGCAAGTATGAAATACAATAATATATGTGAGCTAGGATAAGCAATATGAATAAGGGATATATCCTAGTAATAAGATATACTATGAGTTATATACAAGGATATGAAACTAAGGGTGATATAAACATAAACAAGATAGTGGATAATATGAACTAAGAGCAAATGACAAAGGCGATATAAACAATAAGCATGAATGTAAAAGAACGCCAATGACAAACTCAAACACACGATATGATCACGGAGTTCGGACCTTCTGTCCTACGTCTCCGCTCCCCACTCCCGGGGAGAATTCCACTATCACAACCGGGTTTTCTACGTTCACCCGAATAACGTTTACACCTCACAATTTCTCTCACGGAGTTCGATCCCCACGACCTACGTCTCCGCTCCTCACATCGAGGAGATCTCCACTTACACTCTCACAATGTGGCTACACTCCACCCTCACAATATGGTTTTCTAGCTAACCGAAAACTCTACAACCGAGTAAAATAAAATCTAACTCAAATAGCAAACTAGCAAAGGTAAGAATATGAAAATCAATAACGAAATTACTAGAGAAAAGAGTTAGAAAACTTCTCTATAAACACAAAAAAGAGGATGAAGAGGATTAAGAATGAATCCCTCAATCTGCAGTGAAAACTTCCTCCTTTGTAAACAGAAACCTAATCTTTAAACAAACAGTAAAACCCTAAACCCTTGTTTTAAAACTTTGTTTAAAAACTTTTTTTCTGAGTTGAAAACTGAGATCAAAGAGAGTATTTATATCCTCCAAAACCTCAGCTAAAAATCCCAAGTCAAAAGACAAAAATAGCCCCAGCAAACAGCTCAGAGAAATAGCCGTTGGAAGCCAACGGATCTATTGTCGGTCGACCGAAAATTCTGTCGGTCGACCGATGGAGAGCAAAAACACGAAGACCGGCTCTGGACAATCGTCGGTCGACCGGTGCGGTCGACCGATGGAGCTTTCGGTCGACCGGACCGGTCGACCGATGAAAGATCAAATGATCGGTCGACCGGTGCGGTCGACCGAAAACTGGCATATGAAAATCTGATTTGCTGATTTTAAAATGTTGTTTAAAAATATCAAATAAATTCCAAAAAATATAAAACTTTGAGGAATGATTGTAGACATGATAATAAACATGCTACAGCAACTGGTTATCAGAAAGGACCTCCCAAATGAAAAATATCATCATTTTACAAAATAGTCCAAAACACGAAAATGCAAACATATGAATTTTGACACTTAGGCTAAACCATGTTTTGAAACTTTGCACAATAATTATGTAGACTTAATAAAATATGTATATGAATATTGTTAAGTCTAAAAACTAAGAATATGATATTTTCACAAATACATTAGAGAATGAAACATAAGAGTATGTATATGAAAATATATTTGTTTCATATCTAAGTAGATAAACCAAATCACAATAATAAATATGAAATATGTGATTTCATATTATAAACATGAAAACCCAATACCATGCATGTATATATATATCTATATATATGCATAGAAGCCAAAACTTATGTATATATATATAACTATATATATATACGAAGAAACCAATAAAATGTGTGTGTATAGATATTGAGCTTAGAGTATTAAACACACATAATATAAACCTATACTAAATTTACCCAAGCTTGATTGGTCTTCAATATGCTTGACTTGGTAATCTCACGGATGAAGCTTGAACTTGATCTTTAACTTTGAATTGTAAGGCTTCACTCCACTATTCCGCCAACCTCCATTGAATATGATCGTTGAAGCTCTATTCCATCCATCCTCCAACAACGTTGTTTGTCTATAATACATAGGAATGCACAAACACTAGACAAACAACATTAGTAGTAAATTGTTTGTAAATCATCATCAAAACAAGAAGGCCAACAATCTCCCCCTTTTTGATGATGACAAACAATTTACAAAAAGGATATATGCATGAAAGGAAATGAATATATAAATTATAATTCACATGCATATAAATAAGAAGTAGTATACATATACTCATAATATTTCTCCCCCTTTGACAACATCAAAAAGGGGACAAAAGAAATAAGAGAGCGAAAGCTCCCCCTATCAATAAGCATAGGTGAGTATGAAGCAAGTATAGGGATTGCTCCCCCTATCAAAATGCCATATGGAATATATGAAATGAATATCATGGCAAACATATGTGAGCACAAAAGATAATGAGAATATATATAAATATATCAAGATGAACATATTGTCTCATATCATAAAAGCCAATGTATAAAATAGATTTTTGAAATCAAAAGAAGAGAAACATGAGAATCATGTAAAAAGTTTTCAAATGAAAACAAATCAATCAAATGAAATCATAAATCAACCACAATCACATAAAACAAAACCATTATTGATTATTAAAAATCAAGAGAGGCAACCATATCTAGTTTTTGAACTAGTAACAACCCATATAAATATTTTTAGCACCCGGTAAACAATGTTTGGGAATAAACACCCAATAACTCCGGAGGGTTATATAAACATAGTCCTCCCATCAAAACAAAAATAATAATCATGAAAACAAAAGATTTGATACAAGAAAGATTGTTTTCATAACCAAAAGATTTTAAAGCATAATTTTCAAAACCAAGAAAAAGAAAGATAAAAACATTAAAATTCTTGGTTTAAAAAATCAAATTTGTTTTGGTACCCAAGAACTCTTGGTACCAAAAGATTTAGGGACATGACCCCTATCATTTAAGCTCAAAGCCCTTGGGTTATGAACCCATTTGGGCGCATTTAGTGCACGGGTCCAGTCATAGAAATAATTATGCAAATGACCCATTCGATTGCAATAAGTGCAATGAAGAGGATGCATTTGGTTATGTTGACCATGTGGATGTGCACGAGGAACATGTACAAATAAAGATGGTCTTTTAAGATTATTTTGCAAATGAGAAACATTTTGAAACAATGTTGGTCTAGTTGAAATATTTTGCGATTTAGAAACTTTTCGGAAATCAAAACAAAACTTAGCTAAGTGACCAACTCTACCACAAAAATCACAATGATACACAAGAGCATGCTTATGATGAGAAATAGGTGCATGTGTGTGTACATGTGATGAAGAAACTTTATGAGATGCACAAGAAGGATTACTATTCTTATGTTTTTGTGCATCATAGCAAAATTTAGCTAAATGGCATTTACGACCACAAATGGAGTACTTGTAAACTTTGCTATATAAGTGTGCATAGTGTGTGGGTGATTTTGTAGCATTAGATTTAGCACACTTGTCCATAAGTTTATTATGGTTATCAATGCATATTTTTAAAGTTGAATCTAAGCATGATATACGTTCCTTAACAAGATTCAAATCATCATTATGCACAATATCATTGATAATAGAAGTAGAGCATGTATGGTTATCAAAATCATTTCTAATAGCTACTACTTCTAGCATGACATTATCTCTTTCATGAGTTATCTTAGCAAAGTTTGAAAGCAAAGAATCATGATCCAATTTTAATTTTTCATTGTTTTCTTTAATGATCATATTTTCATTAAAAATAGTATCAAACTTAGAAGATAAAGACTCATGATCGGATTTCAAATTTACATGCTTGCTTTGTAAATCAATGAAATCATTTTGCAATTTCTTGTAGGCATGCAATAATTTATCACTAGCACAAGCAAGTTCATCACTATATAAATTATTATCGGGTTCGAACTCGCAAACCTCACTAGGGCTATCGCCTAGTGCACGTGTGCATGAAGCTCCATATGAACTTAAAGCGGGATCCTCTAAAGCTTGTCGGATCGCCTCCAAGTCTCCTTGATGTGCTTCTATAAATTTCCAAAGTTTGTAAGCACTATCAAAATGAACAAACTTGTTAGACATAGATGAATTAAAAGCATTTAGCAAATATTCTAACAAAATATTGTTCATTGTAAACATACGATGATCATTCTTATTCCACTTGGATTTCTCCAAAATGGGCACAATATAAGCATCATCTATAATTTCTCATAAATCAAAATATTTAGATCTAACAAATAGCTTAAATCTAACACACCATTGGGCATAGGGGAAATTATCTAATCTAGGAGCAACACTAGAATCATAGCCTAAACAAGATGCATCATTCATATCTATAAATTGTAAAAATATGCAAGCACAATAATATATGTGAGCTAGGATAAGCAATATGAACAAGGGATATATCCTAGTAATAAGATATACTATAAGTTATATACAAGGATATGAAACTAAGGGTGATATAAATATAAACAAGATAAACAAGATAGTGGATAATATGAACTAAGAGCAAATGACAAAGGCGATATAAACAATAAGCATGAATGTAAAAGAATGCCAATGACAAACTCAAACACATGATATGATCACGGAGTTCGGACCTTCTGTCCTACGTCTCCGCTCCCCACTCCCGGAGAGAATTCCACTATCACAACCGGGTTTTCTATGTTCACCCGAATAACGTTTACACCTCACTATTTCTCTCACGGAGTTCGGTCCCCACGACCTACGTCTCCGCTCCTCACCTCGAGGAGATCTCCACTTATACTCTCACAATGTGGCTACACTCCACCCTCACAATATGGTTTTCTAGCTACCCGAAAACTCTACAACACTCACAATGTAACAACAAATGATTTGTTCTCTAATACAGGTGAGAACTCAATTAAGCACAACTCAAAGTTACAATCTCTCACCACCCAACTATACTATGTATGAAAGATACAATAAGCTCAATGTGGGTGTGTGTAACAATGAGTAAAATAAAATCTAACTCAAATAGCAAACTAGCAAAGGTAACAATATGAAAATTAATAACGAAATTGCTAGAGAAAAGAGTTAGAAAACTTCTCTATAAACACAAAGAAGAGGATGAAGAGGATTAAGAATGAATCCCTCAATCTGCAGTGAAAACTTCCTCCTTTGTAAACAGAAACCCAATCTTTAAACAAACAGTAAAACCCTAAACCCTTGTTTTAAAACTTTGTTTAAAAACTTCTTTTTCTGAGTTGAAAACTGAGATCAAAGAGAGTATTTATATCCTCCAAAACCTAAGCTAAAAATCCTAAGTCAAAAGACAAAAATAGCCCCAGCAAACAGCTTAGAGAAATAGCCGTTGGAAGCCAACGGATATATTGTCGGTCGACCGAAAATTCTGTCGGTCGACCGATGGAGAGCAAAAACACGAAGACCGGCTCTGGACAATCGTCGGTCGACCGGTGCGGTCGACCTATGGAGATTTCGATCGACCGGACCGGTCGACCGACCAACTCTCTGTCGCCCAGTGATGAAAGATCAAATGATCGGTCGACCGGTGCGGTCGACCGAAAACTGACATATGAAAATCTGATTTGCTGATTTTAAAATGTTGTTTAAAAATATCAAATAAATTCCAAAAAATATAAAACTTTGAGGAATAATTGTAGACATGATAATAAACATGCTACAGCAACTGGTTATCAGAAAGGACCTCCCAAATGAAAAATATCATCATTTTATAAAATAGTCCAAAACACAAAAATGCAAACATATGAATTTTGACACTTAGGCTAAACCATGTTTTGAAACTTTGCACAATGATTATGTAGACTTAATAAAATATGTATATGAATATTGTTAAGTCTAAAAACTAAGAATATGATATTTTCACAAATACATTAGAGAATGAAACATAGGAGTATGTATATGAAAATATATTTGTTTCATATCTAAGTAGATAAACCAAATCACAATAATAAATATGAAATATGTGATTTCATATTATAAACATGAAAACCCAATACCATGCATGTATATATATCTATATATATGCATAGAAGCCAAAACTTATGTATATATATATAACTATATATATACGAAGAAACCAATAAAATATGTGTGTATAGATATTGAGCTTAGAGTATTAAACACACATAATATAAACCTATACTAAATTTACCCAAGCTTGATTGGTCTTCAATATGCTTGACTTGGTAATCTCACGGATGAAGCTTGAACTTGATCTTTAACTTTGAATTGCAAGGCTTCACTCCACTATTCCGCCAACCTCCATTGAATATGATCGTTGAAGCTCTATTCCATCTATCCTCCAACAACGTTGTTTGTCTATAATACATAGGAATGCACAAACACTAGACAAACAATATTAGTAGTAAATTGTTTGTAAATCATCATCAAAACAAGAAGGCCAACAACAACGTCTTCGTGGTCAAGTAGTAGTAGAACCTTGAGGCGCGTCGGTGGACAGACTCTCGCTCCTTAGCGTCTTCAGGTAACATGCCGTATAAAACATAGTCAATGATTGGGAGACGCCAATCTTTCGGGTTAAGTTGATCCGGAGCCTGGTGAGTAGCGTTCACTTCTAGAGCGTCCTCTGGTCAAAATAGTCGTCGACTTGCTATAGTGACATATTGAGTCGTCTCTAGCGGTTGAGCCAAGTTAGCCTCCAAGGATGCGAGGGCGTCCACGTGCGTGTTCTTGGAACAAAGCACGTGCTCAATGCGGAAGTTTTCGAATGACTCAATTAGTTTGGTAGCCGCTTTATGAAGCGGGATTAGATCGTCATTCCTAACTTTGTATTCTCCTATCATTTGCCTAACGATGAGCTGGGAGTCGTCGTAGGCCTCGAGATGTTTTATCTCTAACTCTCTTGCTAGCTCGAGCCTAATGAGTAGCGCATTATACTCAGCCACGTTGTTGGTATAGGGCTCTATTAAAGAGAAGGCTCGGGGTAACACGTGGTTATGTGGGGAAGTAAGGACCACCCCCACTCCTGAAACAATAGATCCGCTCGTGCCTATGCGAGACACACCGTCGAAGAACATCTGCCAAACTTCTGCTAGGGATGCCGCATTGACTTCGGGAAGTTCATCCGGTAAATCTTCAAACAGGTCAGTTTTCACCCCCAGCGGATGACTGGCCATGAGATCGCAGATAGCCTACCCTTTGACTGCCTTTTGCGGCATGAAGTGAATGTCATACTGGTATAGCAGGAGCGCCCATCTGGCCAAGCGCCAGTTTAAGGCCGCGAACTGTGTCGTGAAGACTCGAATGGGGTTCATCCGGGATATGACATGGATGGTTTGGCTAACTAGGTAATGTCGCATCTTTTGGATGGTAAATACCAAGGCTAAGCACTCATTTTCGACCCAAGGGTATCGCCGTTCGGCACCCTGTAGGGTTCTACTCAGGTAGTAGATGCCCTGCTCATGGCCGGCATCATTATTTTGCGCCAAGAGAGCGCCTAGAGAGTGTTCCATGGCTCACATGTAGATGAGAAATGGCTTTCCTAAGATTGGAGCCGCCAGGACGGGTGGATTCGAGAGGTAGGCTTTGATCTCTTCAAAGGCTTGCTGGCAGGGTTCGTCCCATACGAAGGAGATACTGTAGGCATATAAAATTGATTATAGGTCCCTTAGCTCAGCTCGGCACAAACCGACGAACCAACGAGGTGACGAGATCGACCAATCGCACGCGAACAACGGAATGAATCCACCCGCGTGCAGAATCAAGCTAACGAAT
>NC_033799.1:66196962-66231453 GCF_001876935.1 Asparagus officinalis | reverse complement strand
CATTAGAGGAATCGAGAGGGGATTTTGGCTTTGGCCCTAACTTTTATAGGTTTGACCAGAAAGCAAAGAGAGTAGAATACGGGTAGCAAAGAAAGTGCCAACTCGTATTATCACTCAAAGGGGGACTTTAATGCTAGGCGTTCAGGACCTAGCACGTTAAGTCTGAGAAATGCCAACGACGGGCGAATGGAAATGTTGATAGATCCCCTGTCGTTTAGTTTGATCAGCTGGTGGTTTGATGAGGAAAGATTAACCTATCAGAGGATTAAATCTGATCTCACAAAAATAACTCATAGGAGTTAGAGAATGAGAAGAGACATTCTGACCTTCAGAGTTCGAATGTAGATTTCTCCTTCGTAAATTCCACAAAGACCGGGTTATCCCTAAGAATACCCATGTGGTATTCTTTCGGGAACTTCCCGATGCATTGGATTATCCACCCCCAGCTTCTCTCTTAGAACTGGGTTTGATTTTGTTGTCCGACCGGGTTATCCTTAAGAATATTAGCGTAATATCCTCCAGGAACTTCCCGTCAATGGTAGGAAATAGTTTAGACTCATATACCTATTGGAGTATCAAGGAGCAGTTTAACCTCTTATACCGGTAGGAGGAATGAGAAACAGTTTATACTCGTATACTCTTTGGAGTCGTAAGAAGCAGTTTATAGAATCGTCATCTTCCTCCTGATTCGTGATGGGCGGGAGTTTGATTTTGTTGTTTTCGAGAAGGGTCTCGAAGATAGCTGGAACGTCTTCGTCTTTGAACGAGTACTCGTTTTGGAGCTCCTCGTCCGGATTCTCCTGTTGTTCCCAGGACTGCTGTTGTGACGTTTGATTATCGTCAATAACTGTTGCAGGCACGTCACCTTAATCATGAGGTACGAGATCCGAATTCAGAGGATTAACCATTGGTTGGTTTCTCTCGACCTTCCGCCTTCTGATGAAGCGTTCAGCCTGTTCTCCTCGAGCCTTCAACTCTTTCCAGGTATTGAGCGGCTCTATTCCCATCACGTCCAAGATGTTAATGGACAAGTTGTTCTGACAAGTCTGCAAGAGGAATTCCTCCGTGACGGGATCCCTGCAGTTCATTGCCTGATTGCGGAAGCGTTTGATGAAGGTATCCACCGACTCTCCGCCTTTTTGTTTCTCGTCGAAGAGTGTCCTGATCGACACCTCGGTGTCATCATCGAAGAAATGGGCGAGAAACATGCCTTCCAAGTCCTCCCAGCTGTTGATGCTTCCGGGCTTGAGACGGCGGTACCAATCGAAGGCAGGCCCGCGAAGGGTGCCAACGAATGACCGAACCATCAAAGGCTCGTTGCCCGAGATCACCCCCAAGTGGGACTTGAAATAAATCAGATGTTGCGTGGGCGAGCCCTTCCCGTTGAACGGCGTGAAGTTGATTAGGTTGAACTTTGCTGGGTACGGGATCGAATCCCACTCTTTCGGGTAAGGACACGGAATGCCGGTCCTCTTCACCTCTCGAGTAGACATCAGGGCTTCGATTTTTCTTTCGAGCTCCTTCATCTTTTCGGCCTCACCCATATCCTGTTTTGGACGATCTCCAAGAGGAATAAGACGACCACCCCCAGTGTTGTCATTACTAACGGGTCCATCCCCAGCGTTGTTATTTTTAGTGGGGCCACCCCCAGTACTTTTGGGCGGTGTGTCGGCTATGATGATTTCATCCACTTCCGGATCGCTGTCAACTGTGGCGTTCTGGGTGTGACGGTTGGACTCGACTAGCCGGTTCGACAAAGCTCGGATTTGTTGGTCGTGCATTTTCCTCATCTCTTGCATAGCCATTTCCATTTCGAACTTGAAGATTTCCTTCTGCTTAGTCAGGGCCTCTTCAATGATTTTGGCTATCTGATCTGTATTGACCATGAGCACCTCTCGAGCTTGTCCTATGCTAGACGTTGTTTCGTCAGAAGCGAGAGCGAAATAGGAATCCGAGAGTTCATCATCGAAATGTACTCCCTCATGGATCCCACAGTAATTGTCATATCTGACGGCTTCTAGCTGAAGCTGAGCTGTTCCCGAATTGACCCTGCTTCCTGGAGAGGGATTAGGGTCGGAACCACTTGAAATGATTGGGGATTTTCCTTTGTTGACCGTGTTGATGGTAACTTCTGGGAGTTCGTCATCTCGATCAACCGATCCTCTTTGGTGGGAGTTTGATTTGGGCTTCGTTATCCCATCGGAAATTCCCTCGAATATCGAGACCCTCTGCGGAGCGGTCTTGGGGCAGCTACAAGCTGATAATACTGCCCTGATAATTTTGGTACACGGACAGTGAGAATCCGCTTCCCGGGTGTTTCTCTTTCGAGATTCATCCGCACCCCCAGCCCGATAGTACAACTCATCGACGTTGCCGTCGGAGTAACCTATCGGCTGCTCACATGGGTTCTCAGGTATAACGCGTTCGTTTGTCGAACGCGTCTTCTTCTGAGTAAACACTGCCTTATTGGCCTCTGCAAGAGTCACACGTTTGGAATCACTCTTTTGTGAGGGTGAAACCTTAACGGGCTCTTGGTCCTTTGCACGCACCGCCGAGCTGGTTGTTGCAGAGATCGATTTGTTAGGAGATCGTGTACGACCCCCATTCTGGATGTTGGCTCGAAGCTCCTTCAACGATCCCCAGCTTTCCTTGACAAGCGCTTTTCCTCGATTCTCGGGTAGAGCATCGATACGGTTGTTCAGAGGATTCCTAGACTTGGGGAATTCCATGCTGTGGTGGGGCTTCACCGAAGGTTCGGGACCTGAAATGGACGAAGGTTGGAGAGCAATATTACCTGCTTTTACCTTAGGCGTTGATTCGGCCTTCGGCACCCAAACTCGTTTGGATCTCGGTGATCCCGTACCTGCCTCTTCCCTTTGCATTTCTCGTGCTTTTTGCACCAGGGCTCGGGCATGTGCACGCAAGGCGCGGCGCTTCTGGATTCGCTCCTCGAGAGTAGAACGGGTTCTTTTGACTTGAACCCATTTGTTCGTTTCTGCTTCGGAGGAGGGGCTGGTTGTTTGCCGTGGTTGCTCCTGGCGTTGCCTGGATTTTAGATCTACGTTATAGCGGATCCCATCCATCGGCTCCAAAGCCTCGGCCAGCTGTCGAGCAAGACGTTGACGCTGTCTTTGTCGTGCTCTCTTTGATAATGCCGGAGCGTCTTCAGAAGTCATCTCCTCGGCGGAAGAGGAATCCGGATCTGCGATCTCGACCAGGTTGGACGACGTGGGGACGTCGCGTGGTGCAAGTGCAGAGGCGGCAACGGGGTCTTGGATTTTTGAACCGAAGGACCTGCAATCATTTATGAAAGAGGTTACCTTTCTGTACCCGTTTGGAGAGGCGGATCTGGAGGAGGAGGAAGAGAGGCCTTCTTTGAACCGTTGTTGATCGAGCTCGTGTTCTTCATTCACCCCGATCTTGAGTGCTGGTTGCGTCACGACGGCGTCGGTTGCGATGCCGTTGGCTCCCACTGTGGTCGCCAGTCTGTTTGCGGAAAAAGTTGCTGTATTCATTGCTGCATTCATTACAACTTCAATCGTTACAATGAAATAAAAAGATAGCCTTTTTATAAGACCGGTACACAATGAAAACAAAATAGATACAACTCTTTTCAAACAAACGCAAGATCTGTTTGTCATCTCTTGCTTGCGTGGGTCTTTTGCCTGTGACGGGGATGTTGATATCCGTGGACCACCGGGGCACTCAGATCTGGTCCGATAAAATCGGGCAGAGTTTCGTCTATCCGCGGGGGATTTTAGAAACTCTGAACTTCGTTGATCTGTGTGAGATCTAGAAGTTTACAGCTCCTATCTCGGATAATCGAGATATTCGCTCTACTTAGTATCACCGCTAAGGGGCAACACTAAGGAAAATAGAAAGGGGAATGAAGAAGGAGGCTCCTTTGCTGCAGAAGGCTCGCTCACTCCTCGATCCGGCAGGGCTTCGCCGCTCTCTTAGAAAACCCCGACTCCTTCCTCCGGCAGGGCTTCGCCGCTCCTCTCTGGAATTTCAGATCTCAAAGGCTAGAGCTCTAGATCTGAAATTCCTCTCCCAAAACCAAGGCCAAGAGAATGGAGGCCCTAGGGGCCTATTTATAGGAAAAGCAAGGGGTAGGGGGCTGGTTGAGGACACCCCTAGGGGGGTGTCTTGTCTCCAAGAATCCGAGACACCCCTAGGGTGTCTCGGAAAATCCGAGACACCCCTGGGGTGTCTCGGAAATTCCGAGACACCCCTAGGGGTGTCTCGGCTTTTCCGAGACACCCCTGGGGTGTCTCGGATATTCCGAGACACCCTAGGGTGTCTCGAAAATTCCGAGACACCCCTGGGGTGTCTCGGAATTTCTGAGACACCCCTGGGGGTGTTTCGGAACTCCGAGACGTCCGTAGGTGTATTTTGATCGTTTTCCCCGTAGATTCTTCGTACGAACTGGGATTTGAGTGATTCCAGGTGCGTTAGATGCGTGACGAAGAGTTCGATCCGTTCTGATGGTTGGATTGTCTTTAGAGTGGTTGAGGCACAGAGGGCATTGTCCTTTTTGTGAGCAGTGCCGGGCTTCCGTTTGGCACGGGTCTTCGTTGTTCCGAAATCGTATCCGCTCACGTGGCTCGTCGATTCACTTCAATCATTCATCGACGTCGATTCGGCTTATGTGGGTCGGATGGTGATGTTCATTGTCGCTCGTTAACACTAAACCGTTTGTGGAGACCTATAGGCAATTTTCGACGCCTACAATCGTCGTCTTCCATTGTGGATGGGTCAGCTGTAGCCATGTTTGCCATTAGGGCTTTAAAAGCTTCTCCCTTGGTGAAAGTAATGCAGGGAAGGTTCTTTGTCGCTATGTTGCATTGTTGACTCAGCGGTTCTGGATTTTCAGGCACTGGCTTGACTTGAGTCAGAAACACCTCTGAATTGGCCAAAGCTTCTTGCAAGGCCTCCCTGGTTTCCTTTGACAACCGCAGCAACTCATACAGCGTTATCCGTGCTGGAATGTTGGCTAGTTGAGCCATTATATCGAAGACTTGCGGAGTCTTCGAGCTTTCCGGTTTGTCTCTTCTAATCGGGCGGCTGAAACGAGACTGCTTCGGATTCTGCACCTCCTAGGGATTCTTCTCTTTTGGTGTATTCACCGGCTGTCGTAGAGCTTCTTTACCCGATGTGGGACTCGTAATCACCCTCATCTCTGTGAGAGTTTTGGCTGGTCCCCGTTTGTTCACCCCCTGCTCACTAGGTGGCGGATAGTTGTAGTGATACTGATTTCCGCTCCTAGTGGCGAAGACTTCTTGTTCTTCTTCAGAGAGCGGGAAAGCTATGATTCTTTCATCATCTTCTCCTGGGATAGCAGAGACTCCGCAGCAAGACTTTCCTTTCTCTTTGGACTTCTTCTTGGATGACGATCCAGCCCATTGTTCATCTTCAATCAGATCGGGGTGAACCCAGAGGATTTTGCCGTTTGGGGCTGTTTGTGGCACAAGCCCTTTTTGGCGCTGTCCATGTGGGTTATCATTCACCGTCTTCATTCCCACCTTGGTGACGCGTTTCGGCTCGAACCATGTTGTGGGCACCGATCCAAAACTGATTGACACTGCGTTTGCTCCCACATTCTTGGCAGGCTTCGGGGTTATGACACCCACATCAATTAGCGCCTGGATCTTGTCCTTGAGGTGATAGCAAGACTTTGTAGGGTGATGGACCGCTCTATGGAATGCGCAATACTTCGGATCCGTCACCTTGTTTGCTCCTTCTTGATCCACGATCGCCGGCAGCTGGATCTTATTGTTCTCCAGTAGGTATTTGAAGATACCAGGAATTTCGTCATCCTTGAAGGAGTACACTTTAGGAAACCTCGGCTCCGCAGATTTCTGCTTCTGAGGCCGTTGTTGGCATTGCCCTCGAGATTGTTATGGTGCTTGTTGCTGTGGCTGTTGCTGAGGTTGCAATTGGAAAGTTTGATTAGCGTCAACTGCATTAGCATGTGCCTTACCTTTCCCCCGTGGGACGAAATTCTGCTTTAGAGCATTCGTCGCCTGTTGGCCTCTTTCTGCCTTCTTCCTTTTGAGGAACCGCTCGGCTTGCTCTCCTCGGACTTTCAGATCCTTCCATGTCTTGGACGGTGCTGTCCCCATTGCTTCCAACACGTCCAGCGCGAGATTGTTGTGGCAAGTCTGGAGGATGAATTCCTCAGTGATTGGGTCCCTGCAGTTCATCGCCTTGTTCCGGAACCTTTTGACGAAGGTGTCGACTAACTCCCCGTCCTTCTGCTTCTCATCAAGCAACGATCCGATAGATACTTCGGTGTCTCCATGTCGTCCCAGCTATTTACGCTGCCTGGCTTGAGGCGGCGATACCAATCGAAGGCGGCTCCGCGAAGAGTGCCGACGAATGACCGCACCATCAGAGGCTCATTACAAGAGATAACTCCCAAGTGCGATTTGAAGTAAATCAAATGCTAGGTAGGTGAACCCATCCCATTAAACGGCGTGAAGTTAATTAGATTAAACTTCGCCGGATATGGGATCGATTCCCATTCTGTTGGATATGGGCAAGGAATGCCTGTTTTCTTCGTCTCTTGAGCGGAAATCAATGTATTGATTTTGCTCTCGAGGTTTTTGATCTTCAAATTTTCACCGGTGTTTTCGCCAGCATTCTCATTACCACCCCCTGCATTGACGGGAGGATCATTGATATTATGAGCATTCGTATCCTCATCTTCCAGATTAACCGGGTTACGACGGCTTGGCTCTCCTTGCTGGTTCGCCAATGCTTGGATTTGTTGGTCATGCATTTCTCTCATGTTCTGCATGGCCATCTGCATCTCGAACCTGAAGGTTTCCTGTTGCTTAGCTAAGGCGTCTTCAAGCATCTTGGCAATTTGTTCCGCACTTATCATAAGTGCCTCGCGGGGCTGTCCCTCGCTGAATACCGTATTATCTGATGCCAGATTCTTCATTTTCTGAAGGGCGTCTTATCCGAACCCTACCATAGGTTGCTCGCTCGATGGTTCCGGACTGCAGACGGGTTCTAGGCCGGGAGGCTCTCAGAATCGACTCGAAATCATCCCGTGCCGATGTCCCTTTGTTGGTCATGTTGGTGGTGACCCTCGGAAATTCTCCATCTTCAATCATCCTTCTTCTTCGTTGAAAATGCCTAGGCCTGGGTTTTGGTGTCTCCGCACTGAGTCTTTCAAAAACTGAAACTTTTTCGGGGACCGCCTTGATGCAGTTGCATTCAGACAATACCGCCCGAATGAGTTTGGAACAGGGGCATTGAATTTCCTGTTCTCGGGGACTCCTCTTCCTGGTTCTATTCGTACCCCCAGCACGATAGTACAACTCGTCATTTTGACAGTCGGAGTAACCTATCGTGTGCGGGCATGACTTCTCAGGTATAACACTATCACTATCAGATGATAATGTTTCCATCTGAGGTTGGATCGCCTTCTTTGGGCTTTCAAAAGTTATACGCCTCGAAACGTGCCTTTGTGGGTGCGAGTCTTCAGTATGCTCTTGGACTTGTTTGCGGAAAAAGTTGCTGTACTCATTGCTGCATTCATTACAACTTCGATCGTTACAATGAAGTAAAAAGATAGCCTTTTTATAAGACCGGTACACAATGAAAACAAAATAAATACAACTCTTTTCAAACAAACGCAAGATCTGTTTGTCATCTCTTGCTTGCGTGGGTCTTTGGCCTGTGACGGGGACGTTGATATCCGTGGACCACCGGAGCACTCAGATCTGGTCCGAGAAAATCGGGCAGAGTTTCGTCTATCCGCGAAGGGATATGGAAACAGAAGCTCTTGCTTGCGTGGGTCTTTTGCCTTTGACGGGGACGTTGATATCCGTGGACCACCGGGGCACTCAGATCTGGTCCGGATAAATCGGACAGAGTTTCGTTGATCCGCGTGAGATCTAGAAACTTTCTGATCCGGATAAATCGGACAGAGCTTCGTCTATCCGCGAAGGGATATAGAAGCAGAGCTTCGTCGATCCGCGTGAGATCTAGAAGCTATAAGCGTATACCTCGGCTAAAACGAGGTAATAGCTCTTCTTAGTATCAACGCTAAAGGCCGATACTAAGGATCTGACGGGCGATGAAGACTGATATAGACCTCTCTTCCTCTTGTTGAAGCTCCAGATCCGCGTTGTAGCGGAATCCGTCTGTAGACTCCATCGCCTTGGCGAGTTGCTGTGCAAGGCGTTGACGACGCCTCTGGCGGGCTCTCTTTGAGAGAGTCACAACGCCTTCAACAGTGGAGGCGTTGGCGGGAGTTGGGTTGACCTGGTTGGAGGTCGGCAGAACTTCACCCGACGCGACTTTGGCGTCAGCTGGGGTGAGAGCTTCGTTGGCTTTCCGAGCTTCTTCGAACCAACGAACTTTTCTCCTGGAGGAGAACTTCTTGGACTTGCGGGGGGAGGTAGATCCGGACGAGGACACGTACTCCTCGAACTTGGCTTGGTCGAACTCATACTCGACCTCCTCCACGACCGGGATTGAGATCCGCGGCTGCGACGTGACGATCTCGGCAGCGAGACCGTTGGCTCCCACTGTGGTCGCCAGATTGTTCGCGGGGAAAATGGTTTTCTTCTTCATTGAAATAATTGTCATCTTGGGTTACAAAAGATCCGGTCTTTTTTAGATCCGATTACAACGAAATCAAAGAAAATAAGAAATGATCGCTCAATTTGTGGACCTCTCGTTCATTGGGGGAATCGAGAGGGGATTTTGACTGTGGTCCTAACTGTAAGAAGGTTTGACCAAGTGGGTGTTTTGAGACAATCCTAACTGTAGGAAGGTTTGATCGCTCAATTTGTGGACCTCTCGTTCATTGGGGGAATCGAGAGGGGATTTTGACTGTGGTCCTAACTGTAAGAAGGTTTGACCAAGTGGGTGTTTTGAGACAATCCTAACTGTAGGAAGGTTTGATCGCTCAATTTGTGGACCTCTCGTTCATTGGGGGAATCGAGAGGGGATTTTGACTGTGGTCCTAACTGTAAGAAGGTTTGACCAAGTGGGTGTTTTGAGACAATCCTAACTGTAGGAAGGTTTGATCGCTCAATTTGTGGACCTCTCGTTCATTGGGGGAATCGAGAGGGGATTTTGACTGTGGTCCTAACTGTAAGAAGGTTTGACCAAGTGGGTGTTTTGAGACAATCCTAACTGTAGGAAGGTTTGATCGCTCAATTTGTGGACCTCTCGTTCATTGGGGGAATCGAGAGGGGATTTTGACTGTGGTCCTAACTGTAAGAAGGTTTGACCAAGTGGGTGTTTTGAGACAATCCTAACTGTAGGAAGGTTTGATCGCTCAATTTGTGGACCTCTCGTTCATTGGGGGAATCGAGAGGGGATTTTGACTGTGGTCCTAACTGTAAGAAGGTTTGACCAAGTGGGTGTTTTGAGACAATCCTAACTGTAGGAAGGTTTGATCGCTCAATTTGTGGACCTCTCGTTCATTGGGGGAATCGAGAGGGGATTTTGACTGTGGTCCTAACTGTAAGAAGGTTTGACCAAGTGGGTGTTTTGAGACAATCCTAACTGTAGGAAGGTTTGATCGCTCAATTTGTGGACCTCTCGTTCATTGGGGGAATCGAGAGGGGATTTTGACTGTGGTCCTAACTGTAAGAAGGTTTGACCAAGTGGGTGTTTTGAGACAATCCTAACTGTAGGAAGGTTTGATCGCTCAATTTGTGGACCTCTCGTTCATTGGGGGAATCGAGAGGGGATTTTGACTGTGGTCCTAACTGTAAGAAGGTTTGACCAAGTGGGTGTTTTGAGACAATCCTAACTGTAGGAAGGTTTGATCGCTCAATTTGTGGACCTCTCGTTCATTGGGGGAATCGAGAGGGGATTTTGACTGTGGTCCTAACTGTAAGAAGGTTTGACCAAGTGGGTGTTTTGAGACAATCCTAACTGTAGGAAGGTTTGATCGCTCAATTTGTGGACCTCTCGTTCATTGGGGGAATCGAGAGGGGATTTTGACTGTGGTCCTAACTGTAAGAAGGTTTGACCAAGTGGGTGTTTTGAGACAATCCTAACTGTAGGAAGGTTTGATCGCTCAATTTGTGGACCTCTCGTTCATTGGGGGAATCGAGAGGGGATTTTGACTGTGGTCCTAACTGTAAGAAGGTTTGACCAAGTGGGTGTTTTGAGACAATCCTAACTGTAGGAAGGTTTGATCGCTCAATTTGTGGACCTCTCGTTCATTGGGGGAATCGAGAGGGGATTTTGACTGTGGTCCTAACTGTAAGAAGGTTTGACCAAGTGGGTGTTTTGAGACAATCCTAACTGTAGGAAGGTTTGATCGCTCAATTTGTGGACCTCTCGTTCATTGGGGGAATCGAGAGGGGATTTTGACTGTGGTCCTAACTGTAAGAAGGTTTGACCAAGTGGGTGTTTTGAGACAATCCTAACTGTAGGAAGGTTTGATCGCTCAATTTGTGGACCTCTCGTTCATTGGGGGAATCGAGAGGGGATTTTGACTGTGGTCCTAACTGTAAGAAGGTTTGACCAAGTGGGTGTTTTGAGACAATCCTAACTGTAGGAAGGTTTGATCGCTCAATTTGTGGACCTCTCGTTCATTGGGGGAATCGAGAGGGGATTTTGACTGTGGTCCTAACTGTAAGAAGGTTTGACCAAGTGGGTGTTTTGAGACAATCCTAACTGTAGGAAGGTTTGATCGCTCAATTTGTGGACCTCTCGTTCATTGGGGGAATCGAGAGGGGATTTTGACTGTGGTCCTAACTGTAAGAAGGTTTGACCAAGTGGGTGTTTTGAGACAATCCTAACTGTAGGAAGGTTTGATCGCTCAATTTGTGGACCTCTCGTTCATTGGGGGAATCGAGAGGGGATTTTGACTGTGGTCCTAACTGTAAGAAGGTTTGACCAAGTGGGTGTTTTGAGACAATCCTAACTGTAGGAAGGTTTGATCGCTCAATTTGTGGACCTCTCGTTCATTGGGGGAATCGAGAGGGGATTTTGACTGTGGTCCTAACTGTAAGAAGGTTTGACCAAGTGGGTGTTTTGAGACAATCCTAACTGTAGGAAGGTTTGATCGCTCAATTTGTGGACCTCTCGTTCATTGGGGGAATCGAGAGGGGATTTTGACTGTGGTCCTAACTGTAAGAAGGTTTGACCAAGTGGGTGTTTTGAGACAATCCTAACTGTAGGAAGGTTTGATCGCTCAATTTGTGGACCTCTCGTTCATTGGGGGAATCGAGAGGGGATTTTGACTGTGGTCCTAACTGTAAGAAGGTTTGACCAAGTGGGTGTTTTGAGACAATCCTAACTGTAGGAAGGTTTGATCGCTCAATTTGTGGACCTCTCGTTCATTGGGGGAATCGAGAGGGGATTTTGACTGTGGTCCTAACTGTAAGAAGGTTTGACCAAGTGGGTGTTTTGAGACAATCCTAACTGTAGGAAGGTTTGATCGCTCAATTTGTGGACCTCTCGTTCATTGGGGGAATCGAGAGGGGATTTTGACTGTGGTCCTAACTGTAAGAAGGTTTGACCAAGTGGGTGTTTTGAGACAATCCTAACTGTAGGAAGGTTTGATCGCTCAATTTGTGGACCTCTCGTTCATTGGGGGAATCGAGAGGGGATTTTGACTGTGGTCCTAACTGTAAGAAGGTTTGACCAAGTGGGTGTTTTGAGACAATCCTAACTGTAGGAAGGTTTGATCGCTCAATTTGTGGACCTCTCGTTCATTGGGGGAATCGAGAGGGGATTTTGACTGTGGTCCTAACTGTAAGAAGGTTTGACCAAGTGGGTGTTTTGAGACAATCCTAACTGTAGGAAGGTTTGATCGCTCAATTTGTGGACCTCTCGTTCATTGGGGGAATCGAGAGGGGATTTTGACTGTGGTCCTAACTGTAAGAAGGTTTGACCAAGTGGGTGTTTTGAGACAATCCTAACTGTAGGAAGGTTTGATCGCTCAATTTGTGGACCTCTCGTTCATTGGGGGAATCGAGAGGGGATTTTGACTGTGGTCCTAACTGTAAGAAGGTTTGACCAAGTGGGTGTTTTGAGACAATCCTAACTGTAGGAAGGTTTGATCGCTCAATTTGTGGACCTCTCGTTCATTGGGGGAATCGAGAGGGGATTTTGACTGTGGTCCTAACTGTAAGAAGGTTTGACCAAGTGGGTGTTTTGAGACAATCCTAACTGTAGGAAGGTTTGATCGCTCAATTTGTGGACCTCTCGTTCATTGGGGGAATCGAGAGGGGATTTTGACTGTGGTCCTAACTGTAAGAAGGTTTGACCAAGTGGGTGTTTTGAGACAATCCTAACTGTAGGAAGGTTTGATCGCTCAATTTGTGGACCTCTCGTTCATTGGGGGAATCGAGAGGGGATTTTGACTGTGGTCCTAACTGTAAGAAGGTTTGACCAAGTGGGTGTTTTGAGACAATCCTAACTGTAGGAAGGTTTGATCGCTCAATTTGTGGACCTCTCGTTCATTGGGGGAATCGAGAGGGGATTTTGACTGTGGTCCTAACTGTAAGAAGGTTTGACCAAGTGGGTGTTTTGAGACAATCCTAACTGTAGGAAGGTTTGATCGCTCAATTTGTGGACCTCTCGTTCATTGGGGGAATCGAGAGGGGATTTTGACTGTGGTCCTAACTGTAAGAAGGTTTGACCAAGTGGGTGTTTTGAGACAATCCTAACTGTAGGAAGGTTTGATCGCTCAATTTGTGGACCTCTCGTTCATTGGGGGAATCGAGAGGGGATTTTGACTGTGGTCCTAACTGTAAGAAGGTTTGACCAAGTGGGTGTTTTGAGACAATCCTAACTGTAGGAAGGTTTGATCGCTCAATTTGTGGACCTCTCGTTCATTGGGGGAATCGAGAGGGGATTTTGACTGTGGTCCTAACTGTAAGAAGGTTTGACCAAGTGGGTGTTTTGAGACAATCCTAACTGTAGGAAGGTTTGATCGCTCAATTTGTGGACCTCTCGTTCATTGGGGGAATCGAGAGGGGATTTTGACTGTGGTCCTAACTGTAAGAAGGTTTGACCAAGTGGGTGTTTTGAGACAATCCTAACTGTAGGAAGGTTTGATCGCTCAATTTGTGGACCTCTCGTTCATTGGGGGAATCGAGAGGGGATTTTGACTGTGGTCCTAACTGTAAGAAGGTTTGACCAAGTGGGTGTTTTGAGACAATCCTAACTGTAGGAAGGTTTGATCGCTCAATTTGTGGACCTCTCGTTCATTGGGGGAATCGAGAGGGGATTTTGACTGTGGTCCTAACTGTAAGAAGGTTTGACCAAGTGGGTGTTTTGAGACAATCCTAACTGTAGGAAGGTTTGATCGCTCAATTTGTGGACCTCTCGTTCATTGGGGGAATCGAGAGGGGATTTTGACTGTGGTCCTAACTGTAAGAAGGTTTGACCAAGTGGGTGTTTTGAGACAATCCTAACTGTAGGAAGGTTTGATCGCTCAATTTGTGGACCTCTCGTTCATTGGGGGAATCGAGAGGGGATTTTGACTGTGGTCCTAACTGTAAGAAGGTTTGACCAAGTGGGTGTTTTGAGACAATCCTAACTGTAGGAAGGTTTGATCGCTCAATTTGTGGACCTCTCGTTCATTGGGGGAATCGAGAGGGGATTTTGACTGTGGTCCTAACTGTAAGAAGGTTTGACCAAGTGGGTGTTTTGAGACAATCCTAACTGTAGGAAGGTTTGATCGCTCAATTTGTGGACCTCTCGTTCATTGGGGGAATCGAGAGGGGATTTTGACTGTGGTCCTAACTGTAAGAAGGTTTGACCAAGTGGGTGTTTTGAGACAATCCTAACTGTAGGAAGGTTTGATCGCTCAATTTGTGGACCTCTCGTTCATTGGGGGAATCGAGAGGGGATTTTGACTGTGGTCCTAACTGTAAGAAGGTTTGACCAAGTGGGTGTTTTGAGACAATCCTAACTGTAGGAAGGTTTGATCGCTCAATTTGTGGACCTCTCGTTCATTGGGGGAATCGAGAGGGGATTTTGACTGTGGTCCTAACTGTAAGAAGGTTTGACCAAGTGGGTACTTTACGTCCAGACTCTAACAGAGAGAGTGTTGAGTGCATAGACATGGTGAGAATGGGAGTTCTTATTCATTACATTGCTGTGGTTTTGGGAACTTCCCGTTACATAAATCGTCCACCCCCAGTTTCCTCTGCGGAACTGGTTCGGACATTATTATCAGTTAACTAACCGGGTTATCCTTAAGAATATTAGCTTAATATTCTCCAGGAACTTCCCGTCAAAAGTGGGGAAACAGTTTAGACTCATATACCTATTGGAGTATCAGGGAGTAGTTTAACCTCTTATACCGGTCGGAGGATTGAGAAACAGTTTATACTCGTATACTCTTTGGAGTTTTGCCGTTCTCAATTGGCTTACCTTAGCGTTATGACGCCGGCTTCAACCAAGGTCTGAATGCTATTCTTGAGAGCAAAGCAATCCTTGGTGGGATGAACGACCCTCCTGTGGTATGCACAGTACTTTGGGTCCGTAGTGTTGTCAGCTTCCTCCTGATTTGTGATAGGTGGTAGCTTGATCTTGTTACCTTCAAGGAGGGATTCGAAGATGGCTGGAACGTCTTCGTCCTTGAAGGAATACTCTCTTTGGAGTCTCGGACCCGAAGTCTTTTGCTGCCTTCGGGATTGCTGTTGTGACGCTTGATTAGCACCACCAGTAGCTGCAGGTGTTTTGCCCTTACCACGAGAGGCGAAATTTGAGTCCAGCGGATTAACCGTCGGTTGGTTCCTCTCGGCCTTCTTCCTTCTAAGGAATCGCTCAGCCTGCTCCCCTCGGGCCTTCAGATCCTTCCAAGTGTCAGACGGTGCTGTTCCCATTGCTTCCAACACGTCCAACGCAAGGTTGTTGTGGCAAGTTTGGAGGATGAATTCCTCTGTGATCGGGTCCCGGCAATTCATCGCCTTGTTCCGGAATCTTTTGACGAAGGTATCGACTAACTCTCCGTCCTTCTGCTTCTCATCGAGCAACGATCCGATAGATATCTCGGTGTCGTCGTCGAAGAAGTTGGCCAGGAACTTGGTCTCCATGTCATCCCAGCTGTTTACGCTGCCTGGCTTGAGGCGGCGATACCAATCGAAGGCGGCTCCGCGAAGAGTGCCGACGAATGACCGCACCATCAGAGGCTCATTACCAGAGATCACCCCCAAATGCGATTTGAAGTAAATCAAATGCTGGGTAGGTGAACCCATCCCATTAAACGGCGTGAAGTTAATTAGATTAAACTTCGCCGGATATGGGATCGATTCCCATTCTCTTGGGTATGGGCAAGGAATGCCTGTTTTCTTCGTCTCTTGAGCGGAAATTAGTGTGTTGATTTTGCTCTCGAGGTTCTTGATCTTCAGGTTTTCGCCGGTTTCTTCGCCAGCATTCTCATTACCACCCCCTGCGTTGACGGGAGGATCATTGGTGTTACGAGCATTTGTATCCTCATCTTCCACATTAATCGGGTTACGATGATTCTGCTCGCCTTGTTGGTTCGCCAATGCTTGGATCTGTTGGTCATGCATTTCTCTCATCTGCTGCATGGCCATCTCCATCTCAAATTTGAAACTTTCTTTCTGCTTAGCCAAAGCGTCTTCAAGCATCTTGGCCATCTGCTCCGCACTTATCATCAGGGCCTCGCGGGGTTGTCCCTCGCTGGATACTGTATTATCTGATGCCACCGCGGAGCCGGCATCAGATTCTTCATCTTCTGAAGGGCGTCTTGTCCGAATCCTACCATAAGTTGCTCGCTCTATGGTTCCGGACTGCAGACGGGTTCTAGGTCGGGAAGCTTTCAGAATCGACTCGAAATCTTCTCGTGCCGATGTCCCTTTGCTCGTCATGTTGGTGGTGACCCTCGGAAATTCTCCGTCTTCAATCACCCTTCTTCTTCGTTGGAAGCGCCTAGGCCTTGGTTTTGGCGTTTCCGCATTAAGTCTTTCAAAAACTGAAACTCTTTCGGGGACCGCCTTAATGCAATTGCATTCCGACAATACCGCCCGAATGAGTTTGGAACAGGGACATTGAATTTCCCGTTCTCGGGGACTCCTCTTCCTGGTTCTATTCGTACCCCCAGCACGATAGTACAACTCGTCATTTTGACAGTCAGAGTAACCTATCGTGTGCGGGCACGCCTTCTCAGGTACAACACAATCATTATCAGATGATAATGTTTCCATCTGAGGTTGACTTGCCTTCTTTGGGCTTTCAAAGGTTACCCGCCTCAAAACATGCCTTTTTGGGCGTGAATTTTCGGCGTGATCTTGGACTTCAATGCGCAAATTGGTGCGCGCAGCTGCCTTGAGGTCTTTGTCATGCTGGAGGTGATGGCGACCCCCAGTATGTTGAGTCGTTCTGGGCTTCTTCATCGGGCCCAAACGCTCGTGAATTGGAGCTTTGCCTCTCACGTCAGGAATTGGACCGAGGCGCTCCAAAATTGGTTTCTTCTTGCGGGATGACTCTGCATGATCTCCCGGAGAAGTTATTGGGATTGACGGCGACTTTGGTTGACTCGCCGGAGTTTGACCTTCCTTAGAAGGCTGCACTGGTTGCTTTTTGGCCTGAGTCGCCACTTCAGACTTAGGCTTCCAGACTTGGCGTGTTGGTGGTGGCTTCTTCTCCACCTCCTTTTGCAGCTTTCTACGGGCTTCCTGAGCTTGAGCCCGTGCCTGCGCTGACATCGCGCGGCGCTTGCGAATGCGCTCCTCGAGCGTCGAATGGTTCCGTTTGACGCGGACTCATTCTTTCTTTGGCGGCTTGGAAGAGTCGCCGTTAATTGGTGGTTGAGGCTGTTTGCCTCTTCTGTTCTTCAGATCCGCGTTGTAGCGGAATCCGTCTGTAGACTCCATCGCCTTGGCGAGTTGCTGCGCAAGGCGTTGACGACGCCTCTGGCGGGCTCTCTTTGAGAGAGTCACAACGCCCTGAATAGTGGAGGCGTTGGCGGGAGTAGAGTTGACCTGGTTGGAGGTCGGTGGATTTTCACCTGACGCAACTTCGGCGTCAGCTAGGGTGAGAGCTTCGTTGGCTTTCCGAGCTTCTTCGAACCAACGAACTTTTCTCCTGGAGGAGAACTTCTTGGACTTGCGGGGGGAGGTAGATCCGGACGAGGACACGTACTCCTCGAACTTGGCTTGGTCGAACTCGTACTCGACCTCCTCCACGACCGGGATTGAGATCCGCGGCTGCGACGTGACGATCTCGGCAGCGAGATCGTTGGCTCCCACTGTGGTCGCCAGATTGTTCGCGGGGAAAATCGTTTTCTTCATTGATGTCATTGTGATCTCAAAATAACAACTTTTTGTGGTTACAAAAGATCCGGTCTTTTTTAGATTCGGTTACAACGAAATCAAAGAAAATAAAAAAAGATTACAACTTTCTCCTTGTGAACAAATCGCGAGCTCCTGTTTTGCGGTCACTCGCTTTTGTGGGTTCTTTACCAACGCCGGGGTTAATCCGTGGACCACTGCGCGATCTAGATCCGGTCGGATCTACACGATTTAACGGGTATTATTCCACGAAGGGAATAATAGCCGGGAGGGCCAGATGACAATTATCGCAATGAAAAAGAAAATATTTTCACCGAACACCGGCCACCTTGAGGTGGGCTCGGCTCTGGCGGCCACGCTCAAGGTGGTCGGCCACCGAGCCACCTCAGGTGCTCGGCAATGCCGAGCCACCCTGAGGTTGCGCCTCGGCCTGCCGAGCCACATAGGTGGTTGGCTCAGCCTTCGGCCGAGCACCTGAGTGTGGCTCGCAGCCTTGGCCGAGCCACCCCGAGGTGGCTCGGCCACCGAGCCACCTCAGGGTGGCTCGGCCTTGCTCCGACCACCTCAGGGTGGCTCGGCTTGGCCGAGCCACCCTGAGGCAGCCTCATTTTGGCCGAGCCCCTCTGGGTTTGCTATTTTTCGTCGTTTTGCGCTGTATCCGTTTCTCGGTTCTGTCCGTGATTCGGTTGACTTAGATTCTGATTTTGTTGATCTGATTTGGCAGTAAATCCGCTTCTGATTTGGCAGTAAATCTGCTTCTGAGTTCGAGTCCGAAACTGATCTTGATTCGATCGTGATTCGTCCGAGTTTGTCTTTAGTTGGATCACTCGTTGACTCTTCAACACTTGGCTTGATTCCGAACGCGAATGGATTTTTCCGTTGCTTGCGTGCGATTCGTCGCCTCGTTGGTTCGTCGGTTTGTGCCGAGCTGTGCTAAGGGACCTATAAGCAATTTTATATGCCTACAGCAGGCGCCACGTACCAGCGAGCAATGACTAAGATTTTCCAAGAGCATCTCAAGAAAACAGTTGAGTGCTACGTTGATGATTTAGTTGTAAAAAGTCGCAACAAAGAAGATCACATCAAAGACTTGAAGATGATGTTCGATCTCATGCGGAGTCATCAATTGAAGATGAACCCCACTAAATCCTTCCTTGGAATGTCCAGCGGAAAATTTCTTGGATTCGTCGTCACCACTAAAGGTATACATATCGATCCTGATAAGGTGAAGGCGATACATGAACTGCAACCCCCTAGAAATCTAAGAGAACTCAGAGGATTGCAAGGGCGTTTAGCTTACATCCGGCGGTTCATCTCAAATCTTTCTGGGAAGTGCCAACCATTCTCTAAACTAAACAAGAAAGGGGTGTCATTTATCTGGGACGACGCCTGCCAAAAAGCATTCAAAGATATCAAAACATATCTGACGAATCCTCCTGTTTCGTTGCACCAAAATCAGGTAGACTGTTCTTGAATTATATGAAGGCGATGAACCACTCGATAAGTGCTTTATTAGCACAAGACGATGATAATGGTCACGAACAAGCAGTCTATTACCTAAGTCGGACCTTGGTAGGCGCCGAGTCTCGATATCCGATGATTGAGAAATAATGCCTCGCATTAGTATTCGCAATGCAAAAGATGCGGCATTACTTGGTAGGACAGACGATTTACGTCATTTCCAACGTAAATCCAGTACGGGTATTTATGACGCAACCGGCCTCTATGAATTGGCGATTAGCGAAATGGGCCCTTCTCTTATCCCAGTATGATTTGCACTTCAAACAGCAGAAGTCGATCAAAGGACAAGCGATTTGCGATCTTTTGGCAGCAAACCCGACAACGGATACGGCAGAAGTATATAATGACTTGTCGTATGAAACCCACGAGGTTAACACTACATCACACCAACAAGTATGGCAATTATACTTCGATGGTGCTTCGAGGGCAATTAATAGGGCAATAATCTCGGGAGGTTCTACAGTCTCCTCCAGGGTTGGAGTTGTCTTAATTTCCCCGGGGAAGCATGTGATGCCTCGGGCTTATTCACTAACTAGTCCGTGTTCCAATAACGTAGCCGAGTACAACGCGCTTCTCATTGGACTCAGTTTCGCTAAGGAGCTGGGGGTCGAATATCTCGAAGCTTTTGGAGATTCTCAATTGATAGTCAGCCAAGTCCGTGGAGAGTATGAAGTCAGGAACCAAGACCTGATCCCGTACCACCAGGAGGCCATCAAAATGGTAGATTCTTTTAAAGAATTCTTTATCGAATACATCCCTCGCCTCCAGAACGCTTATGCGGATGCACTGGCAGCACTAGCGGTATCACTTACGCAGCCTCCCGAAACTGAACTATTAGTCACAGTAAGGACGCATCAGCTCTGCATACCCATATACGATATGGATATTGAAGAGGTAGATAAAGGAAACGTAAACGCCAAGGAGGTGAATTCAACTCAAATTGGGTCTGAGTCCCGAGATTGGCGTTTTCCTATCATTGACTACGTCCAATATGGTATTTTGCCAGAGGATGTAAAAGAAAGGGAATCAATCCACCGGAGAGCACCAAGATTCTTCTACAATGCCGAAACCCATACGTTATATCGTAGAGGGTACGATGGAAGGAGAATGTGGTGCGCATCAGCCCGGTCCCAAACTGTATGACCGCATCAGAAGAATGGGATATTTTTTGGCCAACAATGGTTCGTGATGCAATCGAATACGCCCGAGAGTGTCATGCTTGTCAAATACATGCAAATTATATGCACCAACCACCAGAACGTTTACACACGTCAACCACGTCTTGGCCGTTCGAGACATAGGGTATAGACATTGTCGGTCCTATTTTTCCCCCTTCGGTCAAAGGTGATCGATTCATTCTCGCAATCACAGATTACTTTTCGAAGTGGGCTGAAGCAATTCCGCTTAGAGAAGTGAAGACGAACAATGTCATCAATTTCATCAAACATCATGTTATATACCGACACAGCGTGCCAAGACGGATCATTCATGACAACGGTCCACAGTTCATAAGCAACGCCTTCGTCAGGTTTTGTGACAAGTTCAAGATTCAAGATATTTTGTCAACAGCTTATTATCCCGCTGCGAATGGATTAGCTGAGGCGTTCAACAAGACGATCATTAAGATCCTGTCAAAGCTCGTGAAGACCAATAAACGAGACTGGGACGATAAACTCGGTGAAGCACTCTGGGCTTATCGTACCACCATACGCACACCTACGGGAGCTACACCATATTCGTTGGTATACGGATGTGAAGCTGTGCTACCATTGGAAATCCAAATCCTATCCCTTCGGATCGCCCTCGCAACTAAGATGATGACAGAAGAACAACATCAAAAACGTCTCGAAGAACTCGAAAGGTTGGATGAAAAGCGCTTGGAAGCTCAACAACACATTGAGTTTTATCAAGCCAGAATATCTAGGGCTTTTAACAAAAGAGTCCGATAGAGAAGCTTCAAGGAAGGAGATCTGGTCCTCGCTGCTCGCCGACCGATAATCCTCAACTCCAAGAAGAAAGGTAAATTTGAACCCAAATGGGAAGGGCCGTTTGTGATAGACACAGTCTACTCAAACGGCGCATATCGCCTGATTACTCAAGAGGGCGCCAGGCAATTAATGCCAATAAACGGGAGTTCCTAAAAAAGTACTATCCCTAGTACGTTCAGGATAACCCACTTACCGGGAAGTTCCTTGAAGAATATTACGCTTAATATTCTAGAGGATAACCCAAAATCGTTTTCACCACCAAAATCCCTCACTGATCAATTTCAATTGACAGTGAGTCCACCAAAAGTGTCTTTCTGGCCCTCTTGACTCTTTCCATGAACAAGAGGTCTACTTCCAGTTCAGAGTCCCCTTTCGATAAACGAAAGAACTCCCTTCTTTTTCTCTTTGGTTAAGCCTTCTCATGCCCTTCTTTTTCTCTTTGGTTAAGCCTTCTCATGGTTATAACCGAAGTTAAAATTTCACTTCGATAAACAAAAAACTCATCTTCAGATTAGATAACCAATCCTATAAAAGGTAAGTTTATCTAGATTTTCCAGATTCTCGGAGTGGAGATCCCACTTCTAGTTTCTTTTGCGCTGGAAATAGAATATAAAATTCTTCCTTTCCAGAATCAAGGAATAGAATATAAAATTCTTCCTTCCTTGTATTCGGGTTCGCCTTCACCCTAAAAGAAGACCGGGAAATAGAATATAAAATTCTTCCTTTCCCACACCAACCTTTTCCAAGAATTTGTCAATCTAAGATTCATCCTAGGAAGTTTATCCCGAATCCTAAGCAGGGATAAGTCTGCGCCTAACACGCGCTGCCGGTTTAGTCTTTCTCCGCAGAAAAAGACGCCAGAGTTCGATTCTGGGTATTCTATCCTGAAATCTAAGCAATGATAAGTCTGTGCTTAACCCGCGCTGCTAGTTAGTTCTTAACCGTTAAAAAGGACACATGCCCACATATTCGACATTGTGGCAGGTTGTTATTAATAACATCAAAATCCATGCCTTACACGCATGGGGAATTTCATCCTGAATCCTAAGAAAGGATATGCCGACGCCTAACACGCGTCGCCGGTTTAGTCTTTTTCCATAGAAAAAGACACCAGAGTTCGATTCTGGGGTATTTTATCCCGAAACCTAAGTAGGAATAAGTTAACGTCTAATACACGTTGTCGGGTAGCCTATTCCTGTAATAATGGCGAAGCCTATGTATTCGACATCATAGCACAAAGTCTCGGAGAATTCACTCTCTTAGCACAACGTTACATGCCGAACGGATTTAGACAATCCGCATGCTAGCACGACTCAAATGGTAGTCGGTAAAGGCTTATCAAACCCGTTGAAGGCTGGGGGTTAGCCAAAAATCCTAAATTCAACACCCAACACGTGTCGCCGGGTAGCCTATTCCCGTAACAATGGCGAAGTCTATGTATTCGACATCATAGCACAAAGTCTCGGAGAATTCACTCTCTTAGTACAACGTTACATGCGGAACGGATTTAGACAATCCGCATGCTAGCCCGACTCAAACGGTAGTCGGTAAAGGCTTATCAAACCCGTTGAAGGCTGAGGATTTGCCAAAAATCCTATGAGTATTATGGTTAATCATTCCAAACAGAATGAGGAATCATGATAATGATAAAGATAAAACCATTTCCACTAAGAGGTTCAAAAGTCAAAATATTCAGGAAATAAAATCATACATCAAGCCTATGGCTAAAAATCTGCTGACTAAACTTAGACAGCTTCTCATCATAAGCTTGCCTAAGCTCATCCTGCAATTCAGCTCGGATGGACTCTTCAGTGGTGGCTAAACTCTTCACAGCAATCTCCTCCGTCTCGGCCAGCTTCTGCTTCAAGGACTTCAACTCCTCAGATAAGGCAGTGTGGGCTTGTTGATCCTGTACCTTCATCATCTGAAGGATACTCAAAGTCTCCTCTTCTTCACGAAGCCCTCTTCTGAACTGTTCTATCTTGGTCTCGCAAGAGGCAATAGAAAGGTCAAGATCGTCAAGAGAAGATGATCTAACAGCAAGGTTAGCCGCGACTCGATCTACCCGATCCCGCTGCACCTGAATCTCGAACTCAGCAAGAATTCGGGTATCGCGCCATGTCTGTAAACGAGTATCCAAATGGGCAGCAATGAATGAAGAAGCACCTGCATCCTGGAGCTCACGTAACATCTGAAGCTCGTGCTCCAGGCAATCAAGGTCATCAACTATAGCCTTTGCCAGATCCGGATATCCTGCATCGCTTATTGAATTTATTCTAGAATCAAGGAAAGGCTTAAATTAGCGAAAGAAAAGTCCACCGTTGAAGAGTTTGCCAATCATAGCATTCACGAAGGAGAAGAAGGAGCGGACTTCTATACAGATGACAATCTTCTCAGGGTCGTTGTCTGATAACAACTCCTTCACGAGGATATGAAGCCGAGAAGAAAGCCCTACACAAAAAGGAGAAATCCGTCAAAAGCTTTGATGAGAAAATAAATAACATTTCTCAGTTGCTTAATTTATACCTTATTCCCCTTGAATCACTGGGGTTAGTGGAGGTGTAACTGATGTGGAGGTATCAGCTGATGTAGTTGGTCTCACAGCCGGCTCAACAGGATCAGTCTCGACAGAAGCTTCTGTCAAACACAAAACGGAATTCTCAGATGCATCACATTATAGCTGCATTAGTCAAAAAATGGCTAGTCCTATAATTAATTTGAGAAGAGGCACGTACCTTCAAAAGGACCATCCTCGGGATTCTTAGGGAGAGTATTTTTCTAAAAATATTCTTAAGGATAACTCAACAATACTCCAATAAGGTATGCGAGTATAAACTATTCCCTATTTTTGTTGAGAAGTTTCTGAAGAGTATTTTTCTAAAAATATTCTTAAGGATAACTCAACAACACTCAGAAAAGTATAAGAGTATAAACTGCTTCTCAAGACTCCAGCAGACGTACGAGTATAAACTGTGTCAAACGCCGGACAACGCGTCACAAACGAGGACTCAACGCAAAAAGTCGATGGTCAGTTCTATGTTGAACCAGCAAACACAAGCTAAAGATCAGAAAATCAAGAATTGACTTCAAATTCAAAATTCCGACAACGGTCAGACAATAAATGCAGCAACGGAACCCTTACAGACATACGACAAAGCACCGAATAGCCTGGAGGATTGAAGGAATCAAGAGTAGAAGCCATTCCAAAGTCCCGTTACACCGACTGAAGGTTGGGACAATCATATCCAAAGTATTTCAGACTCTTCTATAAAAGAATAAGGCTGAAATACTTTGGAGGGGGTATCTGTAGGCATATAAAACTGCTTATAGGTCCCTTAACACAGCTCGGCATGGTGATTCGACAAACCAACGAACCATAGGGCGACATATCCAAGCATGATTGTTAGACCACAACACCGAAGCCAAGTGACACGCGACGAAGCGGATTAACGAGGCGACGAGGTTAACGAACCGCACGCAAACAACGGAATACATCCAATCGCATGCGCAATCAAGCTAACGGGTCGATGAATCAACGAGTCACCCAACTGTAGAGTCCACCACATCAAACAACGATCGGGAGCGGACTCGAAGTCCAAGGTGGATTTACTGCCAAATCAGGATCTGGACTGCCAAATTAGAGTCCAGATCAACAATGAAGCTCGGATAAATCGCGAAACTAGAAAACGGACGAAACGGCACCACACCCGGAGGGCTCGACCAAAACCGAGCCACTCAGGTGGCTCACCAAGCCACCAAGGTGGCTCACCGAGCCACCTATAGGTGGCTCGGTGGCCGAGCCACCTCTAGCACCGAGCCACCTCTTGGTGGCTCGGAGGCCGAGCCACCAAGGTGGCCGGCCGAGCCACCTCCCCGAGCCACCAGATCTGGGCCCAGATCTGAGCCCAGATCTGGTTTTCAGAAGCCTATAAATAGAGGGGGTTGTCTTATTTTTGAAGGGGGGAACTTTTTGAGGCGAAACTCAGCTGGATTGAGAGCTCAACTTTGGAGTTTTGAAGCTTTGAAGACTTGGACATTTTCAGATCTGGTTCTTAGCGATCATCCACGTCAAACAAGGCAGGAGTTTGAGAGAGAGATCAGATCTGAGATCCACACGGTTATCCTCCGGATCAAAACTTGGTTTTTGATCCCGAGAAGAGTATCAATTTCGCTTGGTCGATTTCGATTACTAAAGGCTATTATTTCCTTAGTGAAATAGTACCCCCGGCTGTTATTTCCTTCGTGAAATAACACCCGTCATATCGTGTAGATCTGACCGGATCAAGATCGCGCGGTGGTCTAAGGATTAACCCCGACGCAGGCGAAGAACCCACACAAGCAAGAGACCGCAAAACAGGATCTTACGATTTGTTCGAGAAAAGGAGAGTTGTAATTTTTCTTTTTTTTTGATTTTGTTGTAACCGGATCTTATAAAAAGACCGGATCTTTTGTAACCGAAAAACTGTTGCACAAGAACACAATGACTTCAATGAAAACGACTTTCACCGCGAACATATTTAAGGTCTAATCGCCTTGAGTTAAAGATCCAAGTTATCTTTTTGTGCTAATCTTATCTTGATTACATTTGTATCTTGCTTGCATATTTTTTATAAATTATGGATATGAATGATGCATCTTGTTTAGGCTATGATTCTAGTATTGCTCCTAAATTCAATGTTTTCTGTTATGCTCAATGGTGTTTTATATTCAAAATATTTGTTCAATCTAAAAATATCGATTTATGGGAAATCACTGATTGTGCTTATATTGTACCCACGTTGGAGAAATCCAAGTGGAGCAAACATGATAAAAAGTTGTTTATTATGAACAAGCTTATGTTAGAATTTTTATTAAATGCATTTGATTCATTTATGTCTAACAAGCTTGATTCTTTTGATAGCTCTTATACATTATGGAAATTTATAGAAGCACATCAAGGAGACTTGGAGGCGATCCGACAAGCTTTGGAGGATCCCGCTTCAAGTTCTAAAGGAGCTTCATGCACACGAGCACTAGGCGATAGCCCTAGTGAGGTTTGCGATTTTGAATCTATGAATGATTTACCTAATGATGAACTTGCTTGTGCTAGTGAGAGATTATTGCATGCCTACAAGAAATTACAAAATAATTTTAATGATTTAAAAAGCAAGCATGATGATTTAGAATCCAATCATGAGGAGCTAGTGTCAAAATTGGATGTCATTGCAAAAGAAAATACCATGCTTAAAGAAAATAATAACATGTTAGTTTTGGAAAATAAAAAATTAACCACATCTATAACTAGCTTATCTCATGAAAAAGATAATGCCAACTTAGAAGTAGAGAACATACAAAATGATACTGCTTTTTTTTTATAAATAACTATTTATGTTCTACTTCTAAAAATGCATATGTGCCTAAAAATGAAGATTTGAATCTTATAAAAAAATGCATTTCATCTTTAGATTCAACTTTAAAAATATGCATTAATAATCATAAGAAGCTTATGGATATGTGTGCCAAGACTAAATCAAAATCATCCACTCATTATGCACACATGTATAGCAAAACTTATAAGTGTTCTATTTGCGGCCGTCAAGGTCATTTAGCTAAGTTTTGCTATGATGCCACAATAATTAAACAAATAATCTAATGCTCCTTGGTGCATTCTCATATAGCTTTCTTCCTTCTTGTACACTTACATTCATTCACATCTCATCTACCTGCCTCTAAGCATCGCTAGTGTGTTCAACTGTGTGATATTGTGTCGTTTTTGGTCATTTGGGCCAATACTTCGTTTTGATTCTGAAAAGAAAAAATCTCATTGACAAATGCTTCAATACACCTTTTTCAATGATTGTTATTGATGGAGAATGCAACTAGGAAGGTTTGTTTTGATACATGTTTCACTTTGCACAATAATCGTTAAAAGAAAATCTTATTTGCAAATGATTCACGTCACGAGCTAATGGTCTAACAAAAACAAATGGATCTCTTTTCTCACTTGCACATTTGCAATCGGAAGGGTCATTTTGAGCGATTACTTGCTTTGACCCGTGTTAGTGCACTACATGCGCTCAAAAAGGTTCAAACCCTATGGCTTTGAGTTAATGGATAGGCGGTCATTCCCTAAATCTTTTGGTACCGTAAGAGTTCTTGGTACCAAAACAAATTTTGAATTTTAAACAAGAATTGTTAATATTTTATCTTTCTTCTTTCTTGGTTTGAAAACATTTGCTTTAACACTTTTTATGAAAACTTCTTAAATTGATCAAATTCTTTTATTTTCATGATTATTGGTTTTGTTTTGATGAGAGATTTGTATAACCCTCCGGGCTTATTGGGTGTTTATTCCCAAATCTTGTTTACCGGGTGCTAAAATGTTTATATGGGTTGTTACTAGCTCAAGAGCTAGATATGGTTGCCTCTCTTGATTTTTTAAAATCAATGATGATTTGGTTTTATGTTCTTATATGATTTACTTGTGATTTATGATTTTATTGGTTGATTTGTTTTCATTTGAAAACCTTTTACATGATTTTCATGTTCCTTTTCTTTTGATTCATAAATCTATTTTTGATCTTTATGTTTTTTGTTAATGAGACACTATTTTCATATTGACATATTTATATGTGTTCTCATTATCTTTTTGTATGTGAGTGGTGTTTAGCATATTTTTTCATCTATGCTTGCTCACATATGTTTGCCATGATCTTTACTTCATATCCTCATATGGCATTTTGATAGGGGGAGCTATTCCCTTTTCTATTTTTGTTTTTATACTCACCTATGCTTATTGATAGGGGGAGCTTTCACTCTCTTAATTCTTTTATCCCCTTTTTGATGTTGTCAAAGGGGGAGAAATATTATGAGTATATTCTTTCTTGTTTATATGCATGATATGTTATAATTTATATATTCATTTCCTTCATTCATATATCTCTTTTTGTAAATTGTTTGTCATCATCAAAAAGGGGGAGATTGTTGGCCTTCTTGTTTTGATGATGTTTAACAAACAATTTACCACTAATGTTGTTTGTCTAGTATTTGTGTTTTCTTATTTATTATAGACAAACAACATAGTTGGAGGTTGGATGGATTGAGCCTACACGATCATATCAAGAGGAGGTTGGCAGAATTGTGGAGTGAAGCATCGTACAATTCAAGTTCAAGATCCAAGTTTAGCTTCATCCACAATGTGTACCAAGTTGAGCTACAATGAAGATCAAGATAAAGCTTGGGTAATTTAGTTTAGGATTTATATTATGTGTGTTAAGTACTCTAAGCTCAATTATCTATACACACACATTTATTGGTTTCTTCGTATATATATATAGTTATATATATATACATAAATTTTGGTTTCTATGCATATATATAGTTATATATATACATACATAGTTTTTTAGTTTTCATGTTAGTTTTTTAGTTTTCATGTTTATAAATATGAAATCATATATTTCATATTTACTATTGTGTTTTTGAAATCATTGCATAGAATATGCAATTTTGTGAAAATTCTGTATTCTTAGCTTTTGGAGTTTGCAATAATCATATACATATTTTATTAAGTCTATATAATCATTGTGCAAAGTTTCAAAACATGGTTTAACCAAAATATCAAATTTCACATGTTTACATTTTCGTGTTTTGAACTATTTTTCAAAATGACGATTTTTCACAAATGGGAAATGCAATTTGGAAAAATCTTTTTGTAACATGTTCATTTACATGTTTATATACATTTCCCAAAGTTTTATTATTTTTGGACTTCATTTGTTATTTTTAACAATTTCCAAAGTCTTAAAAATCAGCTTTTAAAAACCTGTTTTACTGTGTATCAGATTTCGGTCGACCACACCGGTCGACCGCTCATATGTTCATTTGTTCAGTGGGAGCAGAGAGTTTGTCGGGTCGACCGCCGGAGCTCGAAATTTTCATCGGTCGATCGCACCGGTCGACCGAAGAAGTCTCTGCTCGATTCTCAGATTGGGATCTGGATCGCGGTCGACCGTGAATTTTTTCAGTCGACTGCCGGACTCCCAACGGTAATATTGTACAGAAATCTGCTTCCTGATTTTTTGGGATTTTTGTTGATTTGGTTTTGGGTTTTAGCTGTTGTTTCTTTTCCTATATAAACTCCCAAACCCCCTTCTATTTTGGCAACCCATTAAAGAGTTTTAAAGAAGTTTTAAAGAGTTTTGAAAAAGGTTTTTAGTTGGGTTCAAAGACTGTTTTGTTTGTGAAGATTGTTTTACAAGTGGAGAAGATCATCTACAGTGTTTGAACTTTATTTTAATCCTCCTCTCCAACTTGATTTTCAGAGAAGAATTCCTAAACTCTATTTCTAGCTATTTATTGTTTTATTCATAAATTTCTACATGCTAGATTTTAAATTGAGTTTAGTTTTGACTTATTGAATCTCATTGTTACACACACCCACATGAGCTTATTGTACTTACATACATAGTATATTAGGGTTGTGAGAGATTGTAACATTGAGTTATGCTTTATTGAGTTCTCATCTATTGTAGAGAACAAATTTATATTTGTTACATTGTGAGTGTTGTAGGTTTTCAGTGAGCTAGAAAACCGAGTGTGTTGTGAAGTTTTCGGTGAACTAGAAAACCGATTGTGAGGAGTGACGTTGTTCGGTGAGCGTTGAAAACCGACACTGTGAGGTGTAAACGTTATTCGGGTGAGCGTAGAAAACCCGGTTGTGATAGTGGATTCTCCCCGGGAGTGGTGAGCGGAGACGTAGGACGGAAGGTCCGAACTTCGTGATTATATCTTGTGTTTGAGTGTGCTTTGGCGTTTATTTATACTTGTGTTTATATTTCTTGTCGCCATTGTCTTTAGCTCATTATTTATATGATCCACTATCTAGTTCATATTATTTCTTGTCGCCATTGTCTTTAGCTCATTATTTATATGATCCACTATCTAGTTCATATTGTTTACCCTTGTGTTAGTTTATATATCCTTGCATATACATATATCATATTGTATATCTCTTTGATAGGATATATCATCTTGTGTTAGTTTATATATCCTTGCATATATATATTCATCATATAGGATATATCTCATTGTTCATATAAATTATCCTAGCTCATATATATTATTATATTTCATACTTGCTAGGATAACTTGTTAATTAGTTTTTATTGGCATATAATTGGATTAGATTAGCATAAGACCCTAATCACCCCCCCTCTAGGGTCTAACAGTCAAGTGCTACAAATGCCAAGGGTATGGGCATGTTTCTGCGAACTGTCCGACCCGTCACAAGGTTGCTATCATCGATGGACAATACGAATATGAACCTGAACCTGATAGTGATGAGTTTGTCCATCAAGTTGACGATGATACCGATGATTTCGAGGATGATGCAGATGATACTATCTTGAGTTGTCTTAGACAAATTGAAACTCCTACTGTATTAGTTGTCAGATGCGCCATCTCTCAACCCAAGGCTGTTGATGATTGGAGACGTACTTCTATTTTCCATACGTTCACCAAGATTGGTGATAAAAATTATAAGGTGATCATGGACAGTGGAAGTTGTATTAACACGGTCTCCTCGGCTGTGATGCTAAGCTTGGTCTTAAGGTTGTACCCAATCCTAATCCATACAAGGTATCATGGATTAACGACACCGCGCTCAATGTCCAAGAGAGATGTTTAGTCCCTCTTCAATTTTCCATTTATAAGGACAAAGTTTGGTGTGATGTTCTGAAAATGGATGTGGGTCAGGTTATTCTTGGAAGACCCTGGTTATTTGATAATGACGTTCATATCTTCGAGCGATCCAATATGCTATTGTTCGAGCACGACGGAAAGAAGGTCAAGATCCTACCAGTTCAACCAAAAGGAAATGACAAGAAGCTCGATCCAAACAAGTCTTCCCAAGGCGTTAACCTGATTGGAGCCAAAGAGATTGATCGTGAACTGGCCAACGGAGCTCCTATTTTCGCCCTCGCCGCTAGAGAAACTCCGAAGGATATTTCTAACATAGTTCCCCCAGAAGTCGCTATTGTGTTGGAAGAATTTTCTGACGTCTTCCCTGAGGACCTCCCGGACCAATTACCCCCGATGCGTGATATCCAACACGCAATTGATTTAGTCCCGGGAGCAACTCTTCCCAATTTGCCTCACTACAGAACGAACCCCAATGAGCACGCAGAGCTGAAGAGGCAAGTTGATGAGCTGTTGAAGAAAGGCTTTGTCAAAGAAAGCATGAGCCCTTGTGCGGTGCCCGCACTACTGACGCCCAAGAAAGATGGCACATGGCGTATGTGTGTGGATAGCCGTGCAATCAACAAGATCACGGTGAAATATCATTTCCCCATTCCACGGTTGGATGACATGCTAGACTTAATGTCTGGAGCCACCATCTTCTCTAAGATTGATCTTAAGAGTGACTACCATCAGATTCTCATCCGTCCCGGTGACGAATGGAAAACCGCTTTCAAGACGAAAGATGGATTGTACGAATGGATGGTCATGCCCTTTGGTTTGACTAACGCTCCGAGCACTTTTATGAGAGTGATGACTCAAGTACTCCGCCCCTTCACGAGAAAATTTTTGGTTGTGTACTTCGACGATATCCTTATTTACAGTAACTCTCGTGAGCAGCATGTGGACCATCTGCGACAAGTCTGTGCCGTGTTAAGAAAAGAGCAACTTTATGCTAATCCTAAGAAATGTACTTTTCTTACACAGCAAGTCATTTTTCTAAGATTTGTGGTCTCGTCTGAAGGAGTATCCGCTGACCCTGAAAAAGTCAGAGCTATCGAAGAATGGCCCGAACCCAAGAACATTAGAGACGTTCGAAGTTTTCACGGACTCGCTACTTTTTATCGTCGGTTTATCAAGGGTTTCAGTACCATCATGGCCCCTATTACCGATTGCTTGAAGAAAGGTGAGTTCGAGTGGTCAAAATCTGCTACCAAGGCATTTGAAGAGATCAAGCAAAGGATGTCGCAGGCTCCTGTTATGCGCTTGCCCGATTTTTCTAAAGTCTTCGAAATTGCGTGCGATGCCTTTGGTATTGGTATAGGTGGAGTCCTATCTCAAGAGGGACATCCCGTTGCTTACTTTAGTGAGAAGCTGAATGACACTAGGCAACGTTATTCCACCTATGATAAAGAGTTCTATGCGGTGATACAATCTCTTCGACACTGGCGTCACTATCTGCTACCACAAGAATTTGTCATATACTCTGACCACGAAGCTCTTCGATATATTTACTCCCAAAAGAAGTTGAACGCCAGACATGGTCGTTGGGTTGAGTTCCTCAAGGATTATACCTACACGATCAAACATGAAGCGGGAGTAGAAAATAAAGCCGCTGACGCACTCAGTCGTCGCATGCACCTCCTCTCCACTTTGAGTGCGGAAGTAATCGGTTTTGAGAAAGTTAAAGACCAATATGAATCGTGCCCTGATTTTAGCGAAGTTTATACTTTGCTGAATGATGGAGTGACCCGTGAAATTGATGGCTTTCTCCTGAAGGATGGATATCTTTTCCATTTTCGCAAGTTTTGTATTCCTGACACCTCCCTGAGAGAATTCTTTATTTGGGAATTACACGCTGGAGCCCTTGCAGGACACTTTGGAAACAACAAGACTGTCGAGGCAGTGGAAAGTCGCTTCTACTGGCCAAGCATTAAACGAGACGTTGTTAGACTAGTGGGTCGATGTCACATCTGCTAGCTGGCGAAACAACATAAGCAGAACACTAGCTTGTACACTCCTCTCCCTGTGCCAAGTTGTCCATGGCAGGATGTTAGTATGGATTTCGTGTTAGGACTCCCGAAAACGAGTAGAAAACACGATTCTATCTTTGTTATTGTGGACCACTTCTCCAAAATGGCCCACTTCATACCATGCTTCAAAACTTCCGACGCTTCTCATGTGACCAAGTTATACTTCAACGAAGTTGTTAAACTTCACGGACTTTCGAAAACAATCGTGTCAGATAGGGATGTTAAATTTACAAGTTATTTTTGGAAAATCCTTTGGCACAAAATGGGAACTAAACTTTAATTCTCTACGGCCTTTCATCCCCAGACTGACGGTCTAACCGAGGTAGTCAATCGAAGCTTAGGTAACCTATTGAGATCGCTAGTTGGTGAGAATCTTAGGAGTTGGGATCAACATCTGCCTACTGCTGAATTTGCTTATAATAACTCTGTTAATAGGTCTACAGGTGTCAGTCCAGCTGAAGTTGTGTATGGTTACAAACCTAGACAGCCTATAGATCTTGTCCCTATGTCTGTACATCATAGAGTATTTGAGTCAGCATCTGCATTTGCATCTCGCATTCATGACTTGCATAAAGACATCAGTAAGAAGATCAATGACAACAATGCTAACTATAAAATGCGAGCAAATCTAAGAAGGAGGTTTAAAGAATTTAATGTTAGTGATTATGTGATGGTTCGGATACGTCCGGAACGGTTTCCTCCGGGAGCTGTTAAAAAGTTGCATGCGCGAAGTGCATGACCTTTTAAAATTCTCAAGAAAATTAATGATAATGCTTATGTTCTCGACCTTCCCGAAGGTTTTAATATTGGTTCGACTTTTAATATTGAGGATTTAGTAGAATACAAAGGCCCACATTTTAACCCTGACAACCCACTGGTTGATGAGCCTACCCCTGAGCCTATTTCTGAGAGCTCCCCTTTACCTCCACTTCCCCAGATATCACCCACATATACAGCACATGATATTGATACTATTATTGATGATAACATTGTTTCTACTAGCAATGGTGGTATCCGCAGGTACTTGGTACGTTGGAAAGGACGACCTGAGTCAGATGACACTTGGATCGATAGGGGTGACTTACAGAGGCTAGATCCAGATCTTCTTGAGCAGTATGACAGCCGTTCTGATTTACACTCGACAGGGTCGAGTTCTCTCCCACCCGGGGAGAATGATGGGGACATCCGGACGCGTACACGAGATTTTTACCGAGTTTATCAGCGTAGGAGGCGCCATGTTGCAGCATTATGGTTTTGAATTCAGTTGTAATAAATTAGTTTGAATTTTAAATTTTGAATTTCAAAATTTCGAATTTTGATTTTGTTTGGTAGGTAATCAGCTGATTAGTTGTAACTGATTATGAGAGAGAGATTTGACGGAATTAAGATATTCCAAATCTGTAATTCTATTTAAGATCTCTTGTATTCAGAAATCAGGGATTGAAGATGAAAATGAAAAGTATTTTGCTCAATTGAGGTGTGATACCCTAGCAATTTCATTTTCGTTTCTTCTACAACACCAAAAATAAAGATAAAATAAAAGATTTTACTGTTCATCTCCTTCAACCTTTGTTCCCCCTGTTCACAAACCACAAACCCAACCAGCCCTCTCACTCCCACACGAAACACAAAACCTGCCCCCACTGCCACCACCGCCCTTCATTTTCCCGACCTCCTCGTCCTACTTCGCCTAACCTCCCAGCTCCCTCGTCACCAAGTTCGCCGCCCGAATCCCACATGACCAGATGTGCCTTCCAATCCAGATCCGCCTCGACCAGCCGCCCCCACTCGACCGAGCCGCCACCGTCCCGACTCCGAACACCCACCGTCAACCGACTCCCGAGCGCCAGAGGTGCGTCACTGCCCCCCACCCCTTCAGCTATCGATGTTGTCTCTCAGAATTGAGGATCATTGCTACTAAGATACGTAGGTACAATTGATTGTGAGATCTATAAGGGTACTTAATCGAGAAGA
>NC_033799.1:66194543-66196937 GCF_001876935.1 Asparagus officinalis | reverse complement strand
AGCCGAGCGCCTCCCGTCCGACCCGAGCGCCGCCTAGGTCGACTCCGCCACCCCCCCTCTGCACAGCGTCGTTCTTTGGATTGACGATCCTGTTGAGAGAAACGTTTGGATCTGGGTGACTTAATCAGAGATCCCTAGTCATTTAACCGATCCAGTCAAGTGTGGACAAGACTCACTTGACCCAATCCGAAATTGTTGAAGTTAGTTGAGTCAGATTCAACCCACTTGATCCCTGACTCTGCAATTGATGGTGTATGGCAGATCCTGATGCTGAAGACGCTGATTTTGTGCTTGATCCAGAGACTGGTATAGTTAATTTACAGATTTCCCCGTGGTTCGACTATCAGACGTTCAAGACTGTGCCCGAATACGTCGAACGCGTGACTCATCAGATTGTTAGTAGTGTGGAAGCCCAGTTAGGTATCAGTTCGTTTCATAGGCGATTCAATCCAGACGCGCCACTTCATCCCAATTACGTGGCTCTCAGGGGAGAACTTCCTCCCCTCATTTTTGGCGTGTACGAACCACCTCCAGAGGAGCCGCCTGTCGAACCAGTTCAACCCGACGAAGGATTAATTTTCTTTCGCCCAAATATTTCTGGAACTGCTGTTGCATGCATGTTGTTATCAATATTATTATCGATTATGCTTGTGCTGTATTTAGTTTGATAAGTGAGCGAGTGAATCTGCTGCCAAGTATTTCTGCTTCTCTAAATATTACAATTTGAACTGTATTAAGAGAACGAATCATTACATTAGTTATCTGAATAATTTTACAAAGGTTCAAACTTAGTTCATTGCAACTTTTGCTTAAAAGCCATCGAAAGCTACACTGTTTTCTTGAGCTTCCTGCCTAGATCGACCGCTGATTTGGCGAAGCATTGTTGTCATTAATCTTCATACCTGCATCACATTGTTTCGCATCACTATACCTATAGCCAATGTGGGAGTACTATGACTATGAATGTGGAATAAAATGATACTCAATTAGTCACAATATGACAATCAAATTTAACCTGGCTTGGCCAAAATCTGGTTCGATAAATACTATGCGATTCTTTTGCATTGAACTTAACCAGAGGAGGTCAAAAGCATCTCGGAAACTTATTCCATTCAACCGGTTTGCCGTGAGGTTAATGTCGGTGATACTGGTTATATTGATCATATTAGGTGCGTGTACTTATATTTTAGTCATGTATCCTTTACTCCCTTTCTCAAGATATTATTATATTAAGCTGATATGCCATTACATTACTTGTTAATTTTCACACACAGCTGCAGAGTCAAATGACAGATCTACATTTACAAACTTATCTACCTTTGTTTGACAATTTGAGTTTGTAAATATATAAGTGCTTGTATAGAATTGAATTTTTTGTTCATGACAACTTCTATCATTACATCTTGATTTTTACCTGGAATTCAAGGTGCTTTTTAATTTTTATAGTGATTCTCTTGTGAGATATACATTAGAACCTTTGCATTCTGAGGTAGGTTGTATTACAATAGGGAGCAGCATGAGTGATGGCGGACAAGGTAAATAGTATAATGGGTATTAATGCAAACAAATTACACGGATCATATTCAATCCAATAAGTAGACCTAGATAACTCTTAAAAGATAGAAATCTTGATAAATACACTGAATAAATCATAATTCTGTCGATCATCATATCAAAAGAAACCGGTTTACACGTAAATGTTAAAAGTCAGAAGATCCATCATGATCACTATCGAATGATGGATTCTTTTAGAGGTCAAATGTTAAGCCTAAAAGTATAGGCTACAGTTGCACTTAAGTCATGCAGAATATATTAAACATATTCGCGTCATAAATCTGTTCAAGGACCAAAAATCTCAGGTTTTGAGGTCAAATGTTAAGCCTAAAAGTATAGACTACAATTGCACATAAGTCATGCAGAGTATATTAAACATATTCGAGTCATTAAACATATTCTCTGATTGGGATTACATACCTCCGGCATTCTCAGCAGGCTTCTCCGCCCGTTTAGCAGCACGGTTAGGACGATAATTTCTCAAGTGTAGAGGACGAGCTATTGATGTGGATGCAGCAGCACGGTTAGGACGATAATTTCTCAAGTGTAGAGGACGAGCTATTGATGTGGATGCAGAGGCATCCCCTCCAACTAGACAATAAAAGAATATTATGTAAGTATTGTTTAATAAAATAATATGCAATATAATATCAATACATTAACTTATACTAACCCGTCGAGTGTCCGGATGGTATAGAGTGCGAAGGGATGGTCTACAAATCAGTCTCGCCCACATCTGATAAATGTGTAATCATATCAAGAAATCAATTTTAGTGCAAAATAAAATCAAAATCAAAATTTACAAACCTGTAAGGGGGGTCTGTAAATGATCATCGGCCA
>NC_033799.1:66174576-66193543 GCF_001876935.1 Asparagus officinalis | reverse complement strand
TGCATTCCCCAAATAGGGTTCTCTCCTCCATCTTCAAGCTCAAAGAAAATCTCCTTTGATTTGGTAAGCCTAATCCTTTTACAATCCTTTTATTTTCTTGTAAAGGTTGCATTTTTAGGCTTGTAGTAGGCTAGGGGTTGTGTATGCACCATACATTGGGGTGTTTTGTGCAAAAAAGGTGACATGGCCGAATTTTGGGGGGGCTTATTTGCAAAATAGGGCTGAAATTCGTGGGGTTTTATTTGCAAAAGTGGGACTGAAATTTGGGTATTGAGTTTATGTCCACTTGGTGAAGGGATGTGGGGGGTGCTTTATGCAATAGGATTAAGGAGTTGTTTGAGGGGTTTATTTGCAAAACAGCCCCTAAACGTTTTGGAGGGGCTTATATTTGCAAAAAGGGCTGTGAAATTGAGGCTGAAATCCAAGGGGTCTAAACCCCAAGCCCCTGATCAAATTTTGATAAATGCATGTGGAGACCAAATGCAAAATTTGTAGAGGGGCTTTTATGCAAGATTGGCTAAATTCTGCAAAAAGGGTTTATTTGCAAAATTTAACCAAAATGGTGGGGTACCGGGGGTGCTAAATGATCGGATATGACGATCATGACCCGAACCGGGTGTGTCCTTGACCTGAATTTTGGCCTTGAACACGGAGGGTATTTTGGGTATTTCACCAAAATTCACCGCGAATGACAATCATTTTTTTCGCATGCACGAAATTTTGTAGGTTTAACTAGACTTCAATTATGAAATCCTATTTATGTATAGGATTTTAATTAAAGTTCTCAATTTTCCTTTTAAATTTCGTGTATTCATATTTTAGATTGTACCTGACTTGTTGCTTTTCGTTGCAGATTGGCAATGTCTCCGCGTCGATCTCGTCCCCGGAGGAGTCGTTCTCGTTCACAGCATAGTGAGGAGGAGGTTCCTACGACATCCTCTTCCGCGGCCTCATTCTTCGGGGGTGAGAATTTATGCCGATTTTTCTTTTTGCATCCCTGATTGACCTCTTTGCGGGTCATGAAGGAAGAACCGATACCTCTCTCGCGGAGGGTAAGGTTTCAGACTTGTTTTGCTTAGCCAATTCAAGTCTTCGGTATATTGGGGCGATTTTGTGTCGTCCTACGCCTTATAGGTCGGTGTATGTCACCACGTTATTCACGTGATGATGCATACCGTTCTTCCGGTGTAGGACGCTCAAAATCGTCTCTCCAATTATTCCGTGAATGAGTCTATCATTCTTCTTATGAATTTTCTGACTCCACCCTTGTGCGTTATTGCAGTGGAATTCCCCTCGGGTAGTCTTCCTCCTCACGCCAACACCGGTTGTAGTCGGGGGGTCTTCTCTTCGGCTTCCCTTAGACAGGCTGTTAGCCCACTTCCTCGATTCGATAGAGGTCGCTCAGATGAATCTTGTCGCTTAATACGGGAAGGAGGGCGCCACTGCTTGCGCCAGCTTATCACAGACGCCACCTTTACCGCTGATTCTACTTCCACTCAGGCTTTACAGAAGCCGAGCTTCTTGTTCGGGGATCATGTTGAGGACCCCGCTATATTGACTCTTGAAGAGGAGCACTGGCTGACTTTTGATGGTGGAGCTTGTTTGTACATCCCTTCGATTCCACGCCAATATTCCTTCAGTCACTTGAAGGGGCAGGCCGTGGACAGGCAGATGTCTTGGCCTCTTACTGAAGATGCTGAGCGGGTTCAGTGCGGATATGTCACTCACCACAAAACCCCCGGCTCCAACGGGTATCATGACGTTCGTGGTCTTCGACCCGGGATTATGGGTCTTGACACTGCACCCCCAGGCGAGGTGTCAGCAGCTGCCTCTACTGTGAGTAATCGTCTAGCTCTTTTGGGGAGACGGTTATCTTCAATAGAGTTCAGATGCTATGGCTGGGCTTCCTCACTAGCCAAAGGGTGGTGGGCTCGCATGACTGATTTCGTCTTGGCGCGCTGGGAGAGGGATCTGAAGAGCAGTGGGTTGTACGCGCCCATACGAGCTACTATGTACGGAATCCCAGTCAGCTGTCGCCATTTCTTGGCTTTGCTGGAGACCTACATGCCTGACAGCAACACTTTTCTGACCAGTGGTGGTGAGCTAGGGCTAGCTTTGCATGAGATGCATTATGTTTCGGGTCTTCCGATGGGAGATTGTCCGTATCAGGAGTATTTCCCCTCGAACCAACAGCTGGAGTGTATGAAGAAAGATACTCCCGACATGTATGACACTCTCTGGGATCTTACCTGTCATTATCACACCTCCTTGGTTCAGACTTCTCCTCAAGCGAAGAGGAAGAGGCAGGTCAGTTTGAAACAGTTTGCCTGCTATTTGTTCCAGAACTTGGAGGGTAACTCCGACGAGTCCGTTCATGAGTTAGATATATTGCCCCCTTCTGCGGTTAATGAGTTGCTGGAGAAGACTGAGGCTCAATCTTACACTATTGCCAGTGCTGAGGGAACTTTTCCCGCGGGGACCAAGTTTCGCTCTTTTCTCCGCCGTGCACAGAAGTCCATTGGGCCCCGGACTCTATTAGCAGGCTATCTCGCCCTCTGGTTGAAGAAGTGTGTCGTCCCGCATCAGTCTTCAGACGCTCTACCCATCGAGGTGCTCTTCCCTGCAGTTCAGCTAGCCTACGGGAGAGAGCTTTCCCTGCTCCCAGCAATGGTTGCTAGCATCCATTGCGGGCTCAGGGGTCTGGTCAGTAGTTTCACACATATGGGCTCTGCACCATCAGCTGAGCTTGTTTGTCCGAAGGTTGAGCTCCCTTATGCATATCTGATGGCGTGGTTCGTTCTTCACCGTCCTGACTTGATGTCAGCGCCCAGTGTTGTTGACATCCCCGTCCCCTTCATACAGCTGTTGGAGAAGAGCAGATGGCTCGGGAACAAGTTTAGTGATGTGCAGCAAGAGCTTCGAGTCCGCAAGAGTTGGGAATTCTTTAAGTGTTTCCCTCATTTTTCAGGTCGCTATGGCGACGCGCTGGTTGATGAGGAGAAACCCAGAAGCGATCGGACTATTCTCGATGCTGGTTGTTTCCGGTGGCTAGTGAACATCCGTGTTGGATATCTTGTCCTCCGGGTGAAGAACCAGTGCTACATAGAGCCTTATCTCCCTTGCCGCTTTGCTCGCCAGTTCGGTTACGACCAACTGTATGTTGGGAATCCGAGCCGTAGCCTTCAGGTTGAGGGAGGATTGATTGATGGCGTACGAGCGTGGCTATGGACGATGGTGGGATGTACTGGAGCTCGCTTTGCTCTTCCTTCGTATAGGCGTAAGCCACTGATCACTTTCCTCAGCTGCAAGTGGTTGCTTTCTGCCTATGAGTCCATCAGCGTGAAGAGCCTCTCAGAGTTGCAGTCCGAGTATGCAGTCCGGGCTGCTATGGTGGCGATTCGCAAGGCTGAGCTTGCTCGGAAGCGGAAAAAAGGGCATGCCAAATCTCTTCTCACAGACGAAGAAGAGCTCCTCCCTACGGATGATGATGATGAGACCTCCGAGGAAGAGTGTGTGGATGCAGATACCGGCAGAGGGGATCTCGATACCGGTTTGTCCTGTCTCTTTTAATTTTCCTTTTCCATAAATGACAGCTCTTTTTCATTGAAATGGCTATTGTCATTTTAGGTAGGACAGCCGGTGATCATGAGCCCTCAGCTCCTACACACGTTGAAACGTGTGATAGGCCTGCGCATGTTCAACCCGTTGGCCCTCGGAGGGTGGGTGCTCCGAAGAGGAAGAAGACCGCCCATAAGCCCCATGACGGTCAGCGTCCCTATGGAGTGGACTTAGGGAGCACCGCTGATGGAGGGGGAGGTAACATTCAATTGCTCTTGCTTCAAGGTTGTTTACCTTTTGGGGATTTGTGACCATGTTTTGTGCTCCAGGTTTCTTCGAAGAGGGCGAACTTCCACCGGGTTCGGCGTCCCCTGGTGTTGACAATATGGATTGCTTTGTGCAACAAATGTGCGACGCTTTTCACGATGGGTCTTTGGGCATCGACCTTAACATCGATCTTGAGCAGATAAATAATGTTGAGCCCACAATCCCTTATTCAGGTATATCCGCATCCAATGTCATTTTCCTTATGTAAGGTGAAGGAAGATTTCTCGTTTGAGCTTTCCTCATCCTTCAACATTTGGGTTACCCTGCAGATGTTGCGATGGAGGGGCCAAGCTTCTCGAAGCCGGATGCCGGCTTATTAGCTGACATGCTGGCTGAGCAGACTTCCAGAGGGACCGAGAGACCATTCTTCGGGAACGATTCATCTACCGGTATATATCTGATTTTCTCCCTCTTGCCCGATATTTCATATGACTAATGAATGATTGATTATCGCAGCGTCTACCATTGGAGTTAGCCCGGTATCTATCCCTGGCATATCCAGTTTGCCTCAGAGCGACGGGCTTGCAGGTATGTATACGATTCAGGGATATTGTACTTTCCTATGTTTATCTGTCTTTTGACTAATGAGTGCAATCATAGGACCAGCCGCTAGGACTGATTCTCATATGACTCCTGACATCCCTCAAATGCCCGCGGATAATGGATCTACAGGTATGCAGATCCCAATTCTTCTTATTCGTCTAAATTTTCATTTTGACTAATAAGAGAGTGTCATCATAGGACCAGCAGCTTGGGCCGATACTCTTATGACTCTTGGCATTCCGGCTGCATCTGAGGACATGGGGATTGCAGGTATGTATACGACCTCCTTATCCCGATTCTCCTTACTTGTCCAAATTTCCATTTGGTTAACATAGGAATGTCACTGTAGGACCAGGCGTTCAGCCTGATACTGCTACAGTCCCCGGGGTTGAAAGTCCTCATAGCAGTGGTGCCTCCCCGTCTCTGCCGAGTGGTGCGAGCAATCTGTCTGCAGGGGCTGACGTACCCTCTTCTGCTGCTGTCCCGGAGCCTGTCGGCTCTCAACCCGATGGGACATCCGTTGGCGTCGGTATGTTCGGAACCTGCCTTTTGACTTTCCTTTCCATATTCGATAGTTCACTGAGCTTCCAAGTTGTTGCTTGTAGGATCTCGATCTTCTTTGCACGAGCGTGTCCGTAGCCTTTTGGCCGATACTGATCCTGACGGAGAGGCTTTCCGTACGGACCTCAGCTTCTTCACCGCCTGGTATAATGGCTTGATCGAGAAGCTTCTCCACCGAGGAGGCGGCTTCGATCAGTTCCGGCGTTCCTTCTCTCGCCACATGACGATGATGAGGGAAGAAGGATACCCGGAACTGGCTGATTCCTTCACTGCTGATTTCGCTGCCCTGGAGTCAGAGATACGAGAGTTGAAGGAACTGGAGGTTACCGGGGCTTCTTCTTTCGTATCCTCTGAGTTAGAGCATAGGATGGAGCAGTGGCGTGAACTGAGATCTTCCGTCGGGCGTGAGCTTCAGTCACGCGAGAGCTCCCTTGCGCATCTAATGGCTAACATGGCGAGGATGGATAGGGAGAAAGCTGAGTTACTCCGTTCCTTGGACTCGAATCGCGAGGAAGCGACTAGGTTGAAGGAGGCCTTGAAGCGTGCCGAGGAATCCGCCGTTCTTATCGCAGATGACTTGATCGGACTAGAGCGTTCCCGTGACCAGGTACTCGAGGAGTTCGGATCCACTCAGGAGGGATTGATGAAGTTGAAGAGTGAAGCTGCGGAGATCTTGAGCTGTTCTGAGGAATCTGCCCGAGCAGATCTGCAGGCGGGACTTGAGCAGAGTTATGCAGATAGACTTTTTAGCTTAAAGTCTCATATTCTTAGCCGTCAGTTGCCTTCGGGCTAATGAGCTCTTTGTTGTATGCTTTTGACTTGACCTATTAATAGAAACTCCACATTTGCTTCTTTCTTGTGATTTGTCTGCATTTCTTCTGAATGACAGATTTTATGGGATTTTTGGCAAACCCCCAGCCATCAACGGGTTTGATATGCCTTTACCGATCACCGTTTGAATCGGGCTAGCATGTGGATTGTCTAGATCCGTCCCACATGTAACGTTGTGCTAAGAAAATTGCTTTTCTTAGATTTGATGCTATGACTTTGAATACATAGACTTCGTCTTTCTTACGGGAATAGACTACCCGGCAACGCGTGTTAGGCATTGACTTTGGGGTTTTTGGCAAACCCCCAGCCTTCAACGGGTTTGATATGCCTTTACCGATTACCGTTTGAATCGGGCTAGCATGCGGATTGTCGAAATCCGTTCCGCATGTAACGTTGTGCTAAAGGAATGAACTCCCTTAGACTTAATGCTACGACTTTGAATACGTAGACTTTGCCCTTGTTACGGGAATAGGCTACCCGGCAACACGTGTTAGGTGTTGACTTATCCCTACTTAGGATTCGGGATAAAATTCCCCATGCACCAAGTGCGCGGATTGGAAGTTGAAAGTTGTGTCAAAATAGGAGAGGAAGAATTTTATATTCTATCTCCCGATGCTGAAGAGGAAGAATTTTATATTCTATCTACAGCTGGAAAGGAAACTCGAGGTGGGATATCCACCCCCAGAATCCGGAAGGATGAACTGGGAGCGGGATCTCCACTCCGAGCATCCGGAATGATGAACTGGGAGTGGGATCTCCACTCCGAGCATCGGAAAGGTCCGAGGAGAGGAAGAATTTTATATTCTATCTCCCGGTGCTAAAGAGGAAGAATTTTATATTCTATCTTCAGCTGGAAAAGAAACTCGAGGTGGGATTCTCCACCCCCAGTATCTGGAAGGATGAACTGGGAATGGGATCTCCACTCCGAGCACCCGGAATGATGAACTGGGAGTGGGGTCGCCACTCCGAGCATCGGAAAGGTCCGAGGAGAGGAAGAATTTTATATTCTATCTCCCGGTGCTAAAGAGGAAGAATTTTATATTCTATCTTCAGCTGGAAAAGAAACTCGAGGTGGGATTCTCCACCCCCAGTATCTGGAAGGATGAACTGGGAGTGGGATCTCCACTCCGAGCATCGGAAAGGTCCGAGGAGAGGAAGAATTTTATATTCTATCTCCCGGTGCTAAAGAGGAAGAATTTTATATTCTATCTTCAGCTGGAAAAGAAACTCGAGGTGGGATTCTCCACCCCCAGTATCTGGAAGGATGAACTGGGAATGGGATCTCCACTCCGAGCACCCGGAATGATGAACTGGGAGTGGGGTCGCCACTCCGAGCATCGGAAAGGTCCGAGGAGAGGAAGAATTTTATATTCTATCTCCCGGTGCTAAAGAGGAAGAATTTTATATTCTATCTTCAGCTGGAAAAGAAACTCGAGGTGGGATTCTCCACCCCCAGTATCTGGAAGGATGAACTGGGAATGGGATCTCCACTCCGAGCACCCGGAATGATGAACTGGGAGTGGGGTCGCCACTCCGAGCATCGGAAAGGTCCGAGGAGAGGAAGAATTTTATATTCTATCTCCCGGTGCTAAAGAGGAAGAATTTTATATTCTATCTTCAGCTGGAAAAGAAACTCGAGGTGGGATTCTCCACCCCCAGTATCTGGAAGGATGAACTGGGAATGGGATCTCCACTCCGAGCACCCGGAATGATGAACTGGGAGTGGGGTCGCCACTCCGAGCATCGGAAAGGTCCGAGGAGAGGAAGAATTTTATATTCTATCTCCCGGTGCTAAAGAGGAAGAATTTTATATTCTATCTTCAGCTGGAAAAGAAACTCGAGGTGGGATTCTCCACCCCCAGTATCTGGAAGGATGAACTGGGAATGGGATCTCCACTCCGAGCACCCGGAATGATGAACTGGGAGTGGGGTCGCCACTCCGAGCATCGGAAAGGTCCGAGGAGAGGAAGAATTTTATATTCTATCTCCCGGTGCTAAAGAGGAAGAATTTTATATTCTATCTTCAGCTGGAAAAGAAACTCGAGGTGGGATTCTCCACCCCCAGTATCTGGAAGGATGAACTGGGAATGGGATCTCCACTCCGAGCACCCGGAATGATGAACTGGGAGTGGGGTCGCCACTCCGAGCATCGGAAAGGTCCGAGGAGAGGAAGAATTTTATATTCTATCTCCCGGTGCTAAAGAGGAAGAATTTTATATTCTATCTTCAGCTGGAAAAGAAACTCGAGGTGGGATTCTCCACCCCCAGTATCTGGAAGGATGAACTGGGAATGGGATCTCCACTCCGAGCACCCGGAATGATGAACTGGGAGTGGGGTCGCCACTCCGAGCATCGGAAAGGTCCGAGGAGAGGAAGAATTTTATATTCTATCTCCCGGTGCTAAAGAGGAAGAATTTTATATTCTATCTTCAGCTGGAAAAGAAACTCGAGGTGGGATTCTCCACCCCCAGTATCTGGAAGGATGAACTGGGAATGGGATCTCCACTCCGAGCACCCGGAATGATGAACTGGGAGTGGGGTCGCCACTCCGAGCATCGGAAAGGTCCGAGGAGAGGAAGAATTTTATATTCTATCTCCCGGTGCTAAAGAGGAAGAATTTTATATTCTATCTTCAGCTGGAAAAGAAACTCGAGGTGGGATTCTCCACCCCCAGTATCTGGAAGGATGAACTGGGAATGGGATCTCCACTCCGAGCACCCGGAATGATGAACTGGGAGTGGGGTCGCCACTCCGAGCATCGGAAAGGTCCGAGGAGAGGAAGAATTTTATATTCTATCTCCCGGTGCTAAAGAGGAAGAATTTTATATTCTATCTTCAGCTGGAAAAGAAACTCGAGGTGGGATTCTCCACCCCCAGTATCTGGAAGGATGAACTGGGAATGGGATCTCCACCGGCTAGTTGCCCAAGTTGGGTTTCTAACCGGGCTATGGCTTGTGTGTTCGAGTTGAGCACTTGGCCGGTGGTTTGCATGAATGAATTTAGAGTGGTGGATGATTGGGTCAACATGTTGGTAGTTTGTGTAGAAGCTTTGATCATAGCTTCTAAACCCTTTTCTAAGACACTCAAACGTTTGTCATGATCGGAATTTGATTGATTTGTAGGCTGGTGAGGATGAGGATGTTGGTTTGGAAAAGGTGGGTTAGAAAAATTGTTCGGTGCGTTGAATGGGACAGTGTTTCCCCTAGGGAATTGTTGGTTTGACGCGGGAATAAAGTTTTGGTTTCCATGAGAATTTCCTTGGTTCCAAGCAAAATTGGGATGATTTCTCCAACCTGGATTGTAGGTTGGAGAAAATGGATCATTTCTAGGGCGCTGGAATGCAGCGTTCATCTGTTCTAAAGCATGGTTGTTTCCTAGAAGAGGACATTCCTCTGAAACGTGGGTAGGAGACTGACAGTTATGACATCCCGGGGCAGAAATATGATTGATTTGAGCCGGAGCTCGTTCCTTAACTTCTAAGGCTTCTAACCTCCGCAGAATCGTCGCCATCTTCGCTTCAGATGCAATGTTTGACTCCAGGGAAAGACCACTAGACTTAGATTGGGAAACAGATGAAACCCTGTCATCACAGTTTTCCCACTGCATTGTTTTCTCGGATAGACTCTCTAGGAATTCCCAAGCTTCATCGGCGTTTTTTCTCATAAAATCTCCCTGACACATCGATTCTAAAGATGTTTTTGAAGAATAGTCCAATCCTTCATATATGACTTGGCACAATCGCCATTTTTCTAGACCGTGATGAGGACATTGGATTAAAAGATCTTTAAATCGGTCAAAGTATTTCCAGAATGGCTCTCCCGGGACAATTTTGAAATTCTGAATGCTGTTCCTAAGCTTTACCGTTTTGTGAATAGGGAAAAATTTCTTGAGAAAAACGGTGACAAATTCCTCCCAAGTTGAGATGGAATTTATCGGTAAGCTGTACAGCCATTTTTTAGCTTTGTCCTTTAGAGCAAATGGAATAAATCTAAGCTTAATCGCATCTTCGGTTAATTCTCTCATTTTTATCATAATACATACTTCCTCAAATTCCGAGATAAATATATATGCATCTTCTGTTTCATTACCTAGGAATTTGGGAAGCATGTTAATGAAATGCGGTCTAAGCTCGAAATTTGCTCCATTTACTTCGGGGAGTCTTATGCAAGATGGAATTGCATTTCTGGTGGGGTAACACATATCCTGAAGAACTGGTTGATTTGCCATTTTTTGGATTGGTTCAACACGGATTAAGCGATGAAAATTATCCCGAACCCAAAATTGCATACACCAAAACAATTTTTTTTTTTTTAAGGAAGGAAAGAAAATTAGTTTTTTTTTAATGAAAAGATAAAGAAAATTAGTTTTTTTTTATATGAGAAGATAAAGAAAAAGAAAAATCCTAACTAAAACAAATCAAGGCAATCACTTTTCAATCAACTCTAACTCTAGGGTTTAGCCTAACTCCACTAGACCAGCTCCTAACCAAAAATTCCTACAGTGAAAAGATCAAAGTTTTACCCAGGTAGTTAGCCAGGTAAGGATAGTACTAGAGGGTGATCAAAGATCAATTAAGTACCTCTTTCCTTGCGGAGCGCTTTACGCAACCCCTAAACCTTGCCTTAGACACCAACTATTCTGAGAAAACTTAAACCGTTCACTTAAGGATTTCTTGTTCCTTATTGAGCTCGAATCCTTAGGGGCCAACGTCTAATGAGTTTTAGAAGGCTTGGATTTGTGAAGTGAGGAATTAGTGATTTGTGGGCTAAGGAAAGGGTGATGAAATCCCTTACCTTATCTTGATTGGGGTTTTGCCCTTAAGAATGATTTAAGTGTGTGCCAAATCAAGTGCTACAATCACTTTGGTGAATTCCTACACTATATGAAATGCAACCCTAGAAATTAAAAGCGACTAAAAAGGATGGTAAAAAGAAAATCTTTATATTTTTTAATTATGGTCAACAATAATCAAAAGTGAGAAGGGGAAAATTGTTTGAGTTTATTATCTTGTTAGTTAATATCTAAGTGAAAGATGGATTTTATTATGGTCAACAAAAATAAAATCTTTTTTTTTAAATCCTAATTGTCTCTAATTGTGAAGCTAGCTAAAGAGGGTGGAATTGAAAACTAGAAAGAAGACTTACCCGAAAGCAATGCTCCAAATTCTTGATCTTCAATCCAAGATTTTCAAGCTCCAAGCGGTTCCTTCACAAGAAAAATACACAAGTTAAAGAATCAAGTTAATAAAATCCTATTTTAGCACCTTCCCCGGCAACGGCGCCAAAAACTTGATGTGGCATAATTATGTACCAAAATTGCAAGTGCACAATTTATCAAGTTATAGTATAAAAAGATATCGATCCCACGAAGAAGGTGATTTTAAGAGATTATTAAACTTGGTTCTTATATTTTGTGCGTGACAATTAGGAATAAAGAATAAGTGTGAATGTGATGAGTGATTGTTGTGAATATTTGCAAAAGATAATAAATTGAATTTTAGAGGAGAGAAGGAAGAATTAAAGAATAAATGAAATCACAAGGCAAGAAATATGAATTAATAAAATCAAGAAATAAAACTAAGAATGAAAAGAAAATTTAAGAAAGTCAAGATGGAGGATTCAAAAGAGGTAAGAAATCTAGAATATAATCCACTAACCAATTTCAATTACAAAATATAAACTATTCTCTTTTTATCATATTTCAACTTAGATTTATTAAGCATAGATTATCAAACCATTTAAGGAAAGTGTAACCTATCAAATTATCATCTAAGTCAAAATTACTATTCATGATAAGAACAACAACAAGATAGTAATCCTAGAATTCATAAGCATAACCTATCAAACCATTTAAGATAAGCATAGATTATCAAATTCTTCTTCTACCGATTAGTTTTCTAGTTGATTATCCTAAACATGAATATTTTAAGTGCAAGAGAATATTCCATACAATATAAAGAAAATTAGATTAGTTTTATATAATTCTAAGATTCCTACAAGAATTAATTTCACATCTTAAGAAATAAAAATAAGTAGAAAAAGAACTAATTACACAAATAAAAAGAAAAGAAAAATCTAAACTATGAACAAGAAATAAATCTAACTACAAAGAATTAAAATCTAAACTACAAAATATATTACAAAAATTAAATGCAAGAAAATAAATCTACTCTATAAATTAAAGTGCAAAAAAAAATAAAAGAAAAATCTAAACTATGAACAAGAAATAAATCTAACTACAAAAAATTAAAATCTAAACATTAAAGTGCAAAAAGAAATAAAAAGATAAGAAAATAAATCTACACTACAAACATGAATGTAAATCTAACTAATAAGCAATAATAAAGAAATTACTAAAAAGAAATAAAAGAGGAAAATAAAAGAAATGCAAACCTTCAAATTGCTCTTCATCTCCATCCTCATCATTCAACAAAGAGGAGAAAAGACAAATTTAAAGTGGAGAAAAATTATTATTATTAATTATAACAAAAGTTAATAATTTTTGCTCACTCTCTACCCCTATTTATAGTAAACATCAGTGAATGAGAGCCATTGGATTGAAATCTTATCCAAAAATAACAAATTTCAGTCCTTAAATCGTAACAAATTATACGTCAGTATCGATACCAGCATCGATAGGGGTATCGATACCAGCATCGATAGGGGTATCGATATTGGCATCGATACGGGTATCGATGCTGGCATCGATACTCAATCTTCTCCTATTGCTGATCCGAGTTTTTCTCTTGTTCTTGGACTTGGGCTTTTAGGCTTTGTTATTTCTTCTTCTTTTTAGCTTTGGGCTTTTGGATAATTTGGCAATTGATTTTTCAATGGGCTTCTTTGCTTCATTTCTTTGTTTATTCAAGGGGTTTTTGTTGAGAGATGAGAGTTTAAGATTTATTCTTTATTAACCTGCAATTAAAGATAAAAATAATTATTAGTAGTATATTTATTCATATAAAATATATAATAAGGGTATAAAATTATAATAAAATGTGATTATCAGTACCTGAAATGATAAACATTTATAAATTTGGTACCCATGCTATGTTGGGTCCATGAAATTAACCTTTAGGAAACCAAACCCATGAAGTGTTTGATTTTCCTAAATAGTTAGTTGATAAACAAACATTTTTAATATAATTATAAATATAAAAAAAATTTATGTAGTGAATTTAATTCTTTAGGCACCCAAATAGAAAAGAATTTTAATTTCTTTTTACATATATCATCATTTATATTATAAGAAGATTTTACAAAAATGGTTTTCTTAGATATATTTCTATTAACTTAAAAACCTAAACCTTTTGTCTTTTGAAATTCTATTTGAAAAGAAAGAATTTTATGAAGATTTTTTTTTCTTTTATTGAATTTACTTATATTTAAACATATATCATCATATTTTAATTTAATAGAAGAAATATCTTTATCTAAACTATTATTGTGAATATTTAAATTATTACATTCTAATTTTAGATAAACGTTCTCATTGGATAAACATTGATTTTCTTTAAGTAAGGAATAATTTTATTCTTTCAAATTAATTACTTGAGAATTAGAAATAGTAGAAGAACTAAAATCTGAAATTTCTTCAAGCAATCTTTTATTTTCTCCTTTAAGAAAATTATGTGAAGCCTTTAATCTCACAAAAGTTTCATATAATTCATTAAAAGCATCTAAAAGTTTTTCATTATCACTTACTTCATCTTGTGCCATAAAACACATATGAGCATTTTTCGTTTCTTCAATTTATTCATCCGAAGATGAATCATCACTTTCATCCCATGTAGCCGCCATAGCTTTCCTTTTCTTGTTGCTTTGAATATTGTTGAAATTATTGAAATAATTTGATTTTTGCTTATTCTTCAACAATGGACAATCTTTCTTCATATGTCTTGGTTTGTTACACTTGAAACAAAGTAAGTTATTTGAATTTGAATTCTTTGATTTAAACTTATCTCGTTTCATGAATTTTCTAAATTTGCATGCAAACATGCTCATTTCTTCATCATCATCAGAATCTTCTTTATCGAAAGTAACATTGAATGCAAGCACTTTCTTGTTCTTTGTTTCATCCTTATTCTTTCTATCTTTAATTTGAACTTCATAAGCCAGAAGGTTGCCGATAAGGTTCTCAACCATAAGAGTTAACAAATCATTTGCTTCTTCGATTGCGGTAACCTTCTTTTCCCTTTGTGGAGTAAGAGAACGGAGTATTTTTCTTACCATCTTCACTTGAGTGTATATTTTACCAAGACCAATGAGAGAATTAGTGATATCGGTCAATCTGCTGATCCATGGCGATTATCGAACCCTCTTCGCGTCAAGATTTGGCCACTTGACACCGAAAACCCCCACAAAGTGATTTGTATAAGTCGACATTTTCACTGTTATTTGTACCTCCATTCTTATTGTTTCTTGGTCAAACCTTCCTACAGTGAGGGCCAAACCCAAAATCCCTTCTCGATTCCATTCATGAACGAACGATCCCTTTCAAAACTAAGATTCCCTTTCGATAAACGAAAAGCCTCCAACTAATTTGAACAATCAAACCTATAAAAGGTAGAATTATCTTAACTCCTACTTGGTTAAACTTTCTCACGGTTAATACCAAAACCAGAATTCCCTTTCGACAAACGAAAGGTTTCCTTCTACTCTTCTTCACTTAAACTTTTCTATAGTTTGGAATGAAGTTAGAATTTCATCTCGCGCTAAATGAGAAATTCATCTTCAGACTAGGTAACCAATATTATAAAAGTTAGAGTTATCTAGATATTTTTGGTTCTCGGGGTGGAGATCTCACTCCTAGTTTCACCTTTCTGAAAGCACCCAAATGCTACTAGGAAGGAACCCTAGATTGGGGTGAATAGGGTTTATGCTAATCTAATCTGATTTATACTAATTAAAAACTTATTAACAAATATATCCTAGTAAGAATGATATATTACAAATATATGTGCAAGGATATGAAACTAAGAGTGATATAAACAAACAAGATGGTGGGATATAAACAATGAGTAATTGACAAAGGCGATATAAGATGAACAAAAATATAAGTGCACCAAGCTGAACTCAAACACAAGATATGATCACGGAGTTCGGTCCCCATGACCTACGTCTTAGCTCCTCATCTCGAGGAGATCTTCACTATCACACTGGGTTTTCTACGCTTACCCGAAAAACATTTACACCTCATAATATAACTACACTAACTACCACCTCAAGTGTTGGTCTCTAGCACGTATCTCCCTCAAGTGTTAGGAATTACAACCTCTCTCTAGATATTACCACCAACCCCACTCCTCTTGGGACGACCTCATCTCTCACCACACACTCCTCTTGTTGTACTAGTGTATTACAAAGTGATCTACACAATTAAGCTTACAATACAATAAGTTTGTTTTCTACAATAGATGAGAACTCTATGTAGGCTCGCACTCAATTGTTATAATCTCTCACAACCCTATTTATACTATGTATGAAAATACTAAAAGCTCAAGTGGGTGTGTGTAACAATGAGATTTAATAAAACAAATTAAACTCAAATAAATCTGTAGGATCTGAAATAGATACACTAGAATACTAGAGGGGGGGTGAATAGTGTTCTTTTAAAATTTATGGATACACTAGAATACTAGAGGGGGGGTGAATAGTGTTCTTTTAAAATTTATGCAAAGTAGATTATAAATTGCAAAGAAAGAATGACAATCTCAGAAAATAGTGTTCTTTTAAAATTTATGCAAAGTAGATTATAAATTGCAAAGAAAGAATGACAATCTCAGAAAATCACAATCATAAATACAAAGTTTTATACTGGTTCCACCAACCCGGTGTACATCCAGTCTCCAAGCAAATCCCACTTGAGAGTTTCCACTATGATTTTGAATAAACTTACAAAATCAAAAGTAAACCTAACCAATTTGCAAGTCCCTGCAATTTATAAGACCAATTGACAAACACCTTGCCAATTTGTACACCAATCTCTAAACCAAGAGATTAACACCTCTCATAAATTGAGATAACTTTTCTTTGAAGCAACAACTCAATTCCTATAAGCCTTGATTTGTAGTGTTGTGTAGTAGTGGCTTAGGAATGATTCTAACATCTGTAAATTGTCTGAATAATAAGTATTTAAATGAGGATCAAAGGCAATTTCAGAAACTTCTCCTTTTCTTCAAAATCAGAATTTTTGACAGTTGAAAAATGCACAAAGATCAAAGTTTATGGGTATAGAATCATGTGTCATTTTTCTAAACATATAACCGTTATATAACCCTTGAAAAGACAAAAATTTTAAACTTCAAAACATTTAAAAAAAATAGCTAAAAACTATCACAAGTTTAATTTCAAACGTTCAGAAAAACTATCTTAGTAGTCGACTATAATGTATAGTAGTCGACTACTCTGTAATACATAAAGTCTGGAATTCAGAAACTGAAGCTTAGTAGTCGACTATTCTTCTTTGTAGTCGACTACTCTGTAATACAGAAAGTCTGGAAAACAAAAATCGAGGATCAGTAGTCGACTATAATTGTTAGTGGTCGACTACACTGTAAAATAAACGTTCTGTAAAACAATTTTCAAAGCTCAGTAGTTGACTATATTTACTTGTAGTCTACTACTCTATAAAACTAAAGTTCTGTAAATCAAAATACAAAGCTGAGTAGTTGACTATAATTCTTAGTAGTCGACTACTCTGTAGTTTTACAGAAACATTATATCTTGAACTTAGACTACAGTAGTCGACTATTATTCTTATTAGTCGACTACTAAAGAGTAAAAATGTTATGTATGAACTATTTTTAGACTTAATGATAAACTAAATACTCTAATGATTAACATAGGGGATTTCTATTGTTAACCAACACACTATGCCGGTGTTAGTGTGTTCTAATTTCTATGTGTGTGTGTGTGTGAGTGATCAAGGCTTGTACAAAAATTCTAAGTAAAGAAAGATGTAAAAATTATATTGATGTACTTGTTCTTCATCTTCTTTACTTCATAATGCCTTGAACTCATATTGCACTTGTTCATATTTGATGTTGAAAGCTGCATTTAAATGTTAGTGCATATGTATAACACACATAGTGATTCTCAATAAGAATAAATTGTTATCATTAAAATTATATCATGGGGACATGATATCCAACAAAATCTAGCTTTAAGGAAATGAAAAACAGACAAATAAACAGCTAGATAAGAGTTTAGAAAAAAAAAAATTATATGATAACAAGAGAGAGGGAGAAGAGTGAATGCTCAAACACCAAAGGATAATCTCCACTTTGCTCTTGTGAAAATTGCTTCACAAACTAAACTCTTAAACAAACTTAAATAAAACTTAAACACCATTTTAAAACTTGTTTAAAAACTTTCTTCTTGTTTTAAATGAACTGAGGATATGTGGGGATATTTATAGGAAACCCCAAAGCTAAGAAGAAACCAACAAAACCCAGCAAAAAGACAAAAACAGAAAAGCTAGAAAAAACTAGCCGTTGGGCCATCGGTCGACTGATCAATCGACCAAAATGAAACAGAATCTTTTGACTATTATAGGCATTTTCTTTAGTCGATTGAACACATTCATCAGTCGACTGATAACGTGGTATCAGTCTGTTTTAAATAGTAAAAACCAACTTTAAAGAGCCTTAAAAAATAGTAAATAAATTCTAAAAAATGTAAAACTTTAGGAAAAGTTTATAAACATGAATATGAACATGTTTGAAAAGGAATTTTTTAATTTGCTCTTACCATTTGACAAATCTCAGAAATATTTAAAAATACTAAAATACATGTTTAATAAAACATGTGATTTTTGATTTTTTGACTCAAAACAAGTTTTGAAAACTTATGGAATATTTATATGTACATAACAAAAGATGTTTAAGATGTATATATAGTCCAAAACATATTAACATATAATTTGCATAAAAGTACCTATATTTTGAGAAAAAACACAAATATATATGTGTGTGTATGTTTGAGCTTATAGAATTAACACACATTATATAAGCCATAAACTAATTTCAAATATATATGTGTGTGTATGTTTGAGCTTATAGAATTAACACACATTATATAAGCCATAAACTAATTTACCCAAACTTGATAGATCTTCATTGTAGCTTATAGAATTAACACACATTATATAAGCCATAAACTAATTTACCCAAACTTGATAGATCTTCATTGTAGCATGACATAGTTATGGATGAAGCTTGATCTTGAATATGACTTGATGTGCAATGGCTTCATTCCAATATTCTGCCAATCCTCCATTTGATGTGATTGTGAATGCTCAATCCATCCAACCTCCAACATATTGTTTGTCTAGAATAAATACAAAAAATAAATACTAGACAAATAACATTAGTTGTTAATTATTTGTTAATCATCATCAAAACAAAAGGACCCAATAATCTCCCCCTTTTTGTTGATGACAAACAATTTACAAAATGAGATATAAGCATGAAAGAAAATTAATATGTAAATTAGAATTATTATGCATATAACCAAATCAAGATATACTCACAACATTTCTCCACCTTTGATAACATCGAAAAGGGGAAAACAAAAGAATACAGAGAGCGAAAGCTCCCCCTACAAATAAGCATGGGTGAGTATAAAACAAGTATAGGGATTGCTCCCCCTATCAAAATGCCATATAGAATATATGCAATAAAAGATCATGACAAATATGTGAGCAAGCATAAATGAAAAATATGCTAAATATCACTCACATAAAAGAGGACAATGAGAATACATATAAAAATATCAATATGGAAATAGTGTTTTATTACTAAACATAAAAACAATGTATAAAATAGATTTATGAAATCAAAAGAAAGAAAAACATGAGTATCTTGAAAAAAAATCAAATAAAAACAAATCACTCAAATGAGATCGTAAATCACAAGTAAATCACATAAGAAAGAAACCAGCATCAAAATGGCAAGAGAGGCAATCATATCAAGCTCTTAAACTTGTTTCAACACATATAAAATATTTAGCACCCGATAAATATGATTTGGGAAATAAACACCCAATAAACCCGGGGGTTGCTTAAACACAACCCTCTCATATGAAAACTTAAAACAAAGTATATATATATATATATATACATATATATATATATATATATATATATA
>NC_033799.1:66157041-66174551 GCF_001876935.1 Asparagus officinalis | reverse complement strand
AGGGAGAGGTTCAAATAAAAACCTCACTATCCTAAAAACTAAAAACCAATCCTCTCCGATAGATTTAGATTCATCCAATGGCTGAGATTATAATACTATTACAGCTGCATAAGGGTAATCATGTAAAATTAATAGCCACCTGTAATGAATGCATGTGTCTGTTGAGTTCTCCAAAAGTCATAACATATCTCTCTCTCTCTCTCTCCAAAATCACAGCAATTCTCTCTCTCTCTTCAACATCTCTCTATCCAAAAAGTCACGGCAACTCTCTCTCTCCAAAACTCATCCCAACCTATCTAATGCTATGTTTGCCTTCGACTGCATCTCTATCAACGGTCTTCTTCAACCTTCGTCTTCAACCTTCATCTTCAACCACCGTCTTCAACCTTTATCATCGTTAAATTATTTTGACGTTTTAATGGTAAGTACCTTCATCTTCAACCACCGTCTTCAACCTTTATCATCGTTAAATTATTTTGACGTTTTAATGGTAAGTATATAAAATTTGTTTGATTTTTCGTCTAAAAGTTTTAGTTTTAACCATAAAGATAGTAGCTTTTTGTTGTAAAAGGTAAAAAAATTCCTATTTTTTGAAAAGTTTCCTATTTTTTGAAGAAACCAGTTAAAAAACCAGTTGAAAAACGAAGGCACGCATGTGTGAATCCAGATTCACTGCAGTGAATCCGGATTTAGTTATGTGAGGTGTTTGTTTTTTACCATAAAAATTGTAACTTTTTGCTATAAAAGGTGAAATCTTTTCATGGTTTAAAATTTTATAGCTTGAAGATAGGAAGTTTGTTGAATCAAAAACTTTTGCTGTAAAGGGCATCCGATTTAAAATTGTGCTGTAAAGGGTAAAATTGAAGTGAAGTGAATCGATGTTCACTGAACTAAATACAAACTTATATTTTAGCTTCAATATAAGTTATCGATGTTCACTGAACTAAATACAAATTTAGTTTAAGTAAAAGTCATGTTTTACGTACTCTTGAATTAAATTGGAAATCACAGATTTAGTTTTTTTTGCAGGGAGTTGATAAAGCTATGTGACTAGACACTAGAACAATGAATATGACGGGATGAATCTGATTTCACTTCAGTGAATCTCGATTCACTGAAATGAATCTACTTCAGTGAATCTCAATTCACATCATTGAATCGAGATTCACTGTAGTGAATCTCCATTCATCCATGCCATCCACGTGCAAACGCAAGTCTTCTGAAGTCTATGAAGAGAACCTATCCCATTAGATCCATTGTTTCACTTAAGATTCATTGTACATTAATTTTATTGAATATCAATTTATATTGTTTATCTGTAACTCTAAAATAGTTGATTTATGTTTGCCCACTATCTGAATTTACCTGTACAGATGTAACATTATAATATTCAATCTAGATTAAATCTCAATTCGGTTTTTTATTCATCAATGTTGATTCTATGTTCATTGATATAATGATTCTTGTTTATTTTTAGATTTAGGTAGCTAAGATGTAAACTCAAGTCATTTCAATATCGGATTTGGTAAAAATTTTAAAAAATGTATTGGATAGTTGTGAAACCTTGAAAGGCCATAACTTTGTGTACGAGCGTCGTATTGAGACGATAATTAAAAAAATACCTCTATCATGCAAAACGGAGGATTATTTGGTTTATTTGGTTTTAGTCAAACCGAATCACAAATTTGACTTCACCATAAAGATACAAACGAGATAGCATCATGTTGAGGTTACAATTATTCAAAATAACTCATAAATTGTCGATAGAATCGAGATTCATCGTTATGAATTTAGATTCAACTAGTTATATTAAAATAAGAGTTGAACATGATAATCCATAAATATACAAACTAAAATAACTTTTGTATTAATCAACAGTTAACGACAAACTTAGATTTGGTAACACTGTTTAAAGATATAGTAACTAATCATCAATTTTTTCTCAGTTTTGAACCCTTTCTTGATCCTTGTTTAACACTAACAAATTCATCATGGTACTGCTGGGCTTTCATTATGTTCTCTTCAGCCAATTGGTTAATGTGATCAGTCAGATATTGGTAACAGTAGATAGAACTCAATCTCTTGAGCTGATTAAATTGTCGATCCTATCCATTTTAACAATAAATTAGCAGGATATTCAATGATTAGATAATAAATTTTATTATTATACTGTCAAACAAAGTCTCTCATGGATGAATCTCGATTCACTATAATGAATCAAGATTCACTAAAGTAGTGAATCGAGATTCACTTCAGTGAATCGAGATTCACTGAAGAGATTGAGTGAATCGAGATTCACTGAAGATTCACTGAAGTTAATCTCGATTCACTTCACTTCAAATAGTCACTTACGCGAAAGAAACTTCATCCCTTCGTATTCATTGTTTCATAGGTATGTCTCTTCATAAAATAGGAGCAAAAACAACCAATGAATCCAGATTCACTGGAGTGAATCCAGATTCACTCCAGTGAATTCAGTTTCACTTCAGTAGCAACACAACAATACAACAGCAGCAACACAGCACAACAAGACCACCAACTTATGAACAACAATTAAATAAATATTAACTCCAACTTGTGAACAATAACTAAATAAATATTAACTATATATGTCTCTCGATTCACTCCAGTGAATCCAGATTCACTGGAGTGAATCCAGATTCACTGAAGTGAATCCAGATTCACTCCAGCGAATCTAATTTCACTTCATTAGCAGCATAACAGCACAGCAGCAGTAACTCAGCACGACAAGACCACCAAAAGATCAACCTTTCGTCAACAAAACAAAAAAATAAAAACAAAAAGAAGAAAATATTTGAACATGGAATGGTTTTACCCCTTCTTGAAGAAGCGGGTTTCTTTCCTCTGTTTGTCTTCATCCACTTGTGACTTTTGGAGAGAGAGAGAGAGAGAGAGAGAGAGCTATTATGAGAAGATGAGAGCCAAGTGAGAACACATGAAGAGAGAGCTACGGTGAGAAGATGAAGAGAGAGAGAGCTAGTGGGAAGTGAAAGGACGTTGGACTTTTGATAGGACAGAGAAAAATTCGTCTGGGTTAATTATTCCGTGTGATTTTAATGTTTACACTAATAAATGGTCCCTATTTTACCCCTATTACACAATAAAAAGCAGCTGATGTGTAGTAAAGTTGTATTTATTTTCAAATTTTCCATTGAAATCAATACCATTGGATTAAATAGATTGGAGAGTTAGGATTGGTTTTTAGTTCTCTAGGTTTTTATTAGAACCTCTCCCTATATATATACCAAAAATAAATGTTTGATTAATAAAGAAAATTTTCTTTAAAATTTTTGATTAAACCATATATAGAATACATTATAAAGCACAAGTGGATGATCCATAAGAAAAAACACATAAATATCATAATAGAAGTGTTTTATAATGAATTCAAAAGTACATACAAAAATAAATTCTTCATAGTTCAAATTAAGATTTCAAAACATACAAGAATCATGAATTATTGATTTGAAAAACAAAACAAAAAAAAATCATCTTTAAGAACATTAAAACAAAAAATTTGTTCTTAAAGATCAAACAAATTTTGGTACCAAATTACTCTTGGTACCTAAGAGTCTAGGAACATGACCTCTATCATTAAAGCTCAAAGCCCTAGGGTTATGAACCCATATGGGTGCATTTTTTGCACGAACATGGTCAAAGCAAAAATTATGTAAGTGACCTTTCAGATTGCAATAATTATAATGAAAGAGACCCATTTGATTTTGTTGACCATAAACTTATGCACGAGATTCATTTGCAAAAATAGATGATTTTATAAATTTATTTTGCTAATGAGAAACATTTTGAAACAAGGTTGGTCAACTTGAAATATTTTTCGATTTAGAAACTTTTCACAAATCAAAACAAAACTTAACTAAGTGACCAACTCTACAACAAAAATCATAATGATACACATTAGCATGCTTATGATGAACTTTGTGAGAATGAGCATGTGAATGTGTATGCGTACATGATGATGAAACTGTATGAGATGCACAAGGAGCATTAGCATTCTTAGGTATGTGTGCATCATAGCACAATTTAGCTAAATGGCATTTTTGGCCGCAAATGGAACACATGTAAATTTTGCTATAGTATGTTTTAGGTGTAGTAGCATGAGACTTAGCACCCATGTCCATAAGCTTATCATTATTTACCATACATGTTTTTAAGGTTGAATCCAAAGAATATATGCGATGTTTAACTTGACTCAACTCATCATTTTGCATACATGTATAGGAAAAAGAAGTAGATGAAACATGATCATTTCTAAATAAATTAAATTTATTTCTAATAGTTTCTACTTCTATCATGGCATCATCTCTTTCATGACTTAAACTAGCAATAGAAGAATTAATTTTTTATTTTCCAAACTTAACAAGTCATTGTTTTCTTTTAATGTCACATTCTCTTTAGTAATGACATCAAGTTTGGAAGCTAGCAACTCATGATCAGATTTCAAATAAACATGCTTGTTCTTCAATTCAATAAAATTTTAATACAATTTGTTCTAGGCATGCAATAATTTTTCACTAGTACATGCAAGTTCATCCAATGATAAATCATATTTGGATTTGGACTCTCTTACTACACTAAGGCTATCGCCTAGTGGCCGTGTGCATCAAAATGAAGCTCCACATGAACTAGAAGTGGAATCCTCCAAAGGATGTCAGAGTGCCTCCAAGTTCCCTTGATGTGCTTCTATAAATTTCCAAAGTTTGTAAGCACTATCAAAATGAACAAATTTGTTAGAAAGAAATGAGTCAAAAGCATTTAGCAAATATTCTAACAAAATCTTGTTCATTGTAGACATTTTCTTATCCTTTTTGCTCTACTTAGATTTCTCCAAAGTGGGTATAATATAAGCACAATTAATAATTTCCCATAAATTAAAATGTCTAGATCTAACAAAAAGGTTAAATCTAGCACACCATTATTCATAGGGGAAATTACTAATTCTAGGAGCAAAGTTAGGATCATAGCATAAACAAGGTGTACAATGCATGTCCATAATTATAAAATGTGCAAGCAAGATACAAAAAATCTTAAAATTAGATTAGCACAAAAAGATAACTTGGATCTTTAACTCAAGATGATTAAACCTTAAATCAAAGAGCACCAAGCTCTCCGATACCAATTGAAAACACCCTAATGCCACTAGGAAGTAACCTTAGAGGGGGGTGAATAGGGTTTATCCTAATCTAATTCGATTTATGCCAATTAAAAACTTATTAACAAATATATCCTAGCAAGAATGATATATTATAAATATATGTGCAAGGAAATATAACTAAGGTTGATATAAACAAACAAGATAGTGGGAATATAAACAATGAGCAATTGACAAAGACGATATTAGATGAACAAAAATATAAGTGCGCCAAGTCAAACTCAAACACAAGATATGATCACGGAGTTTGGTCCCCACGACCTACGTCTACGCTTACCCAAAAAATGTTTACACCTCACAATGTTGGTTTGCAATGCTCACCTCTTAACATTCACAATCACTCACAATGTAACTACACTAATTATCACCTCAAGTGTTAGTCTCTAGCCCATGTCTCCCTCAAGTGTTAGGAATTACAACCTCTCTCTAAGCATTACCACCTACCCCGCTCCTCTTATGACGATCCCATATCTCACCACACACTCATCTTAGTGTACTAGTGTATTACAAAGTGATCTACACAATTAAGCTCACAATACAATAAGTTTGTTCTCTACAATAGATGAGAACTTAATATAGGCCCACACTCAATTATTACAATCTCTCACAAGCCTAATTATACTATGTATGAAAATACTAAAAGCTCAAGTGGGTGTGTCTAACAATAAGATTTAATAAAACAAACTAAACTAAAATAAATCTAGCTTTAAGGAAATGATAAACAAAAAAAATAGCTTGATATAAGTTTAGAAAAAACTTCTCTATATGATAACAAGAATGAGGGAGAAGAGTGAATGCTCAAACACCAAAGGATGATCTCCACTTAGCTCTTGTGAAAATTGCTTCACAAACTAAACTCTTAAACAAACCTAAACAAAACTTAAACACCCTTTTAAAACTTGTTTAAAAACTTTCTTCTTGTTTTAAATGAACTGAGGATATGTGGGGGTATTTATAGGAAACCCCAAACCCAAGAAGAAACCAACAAACCCAACAAAAAGACAAAAATAGAAAAGCTGGAAAAAACTATCCGTTGGGCCATGGGTCGACTGATCAATCGACCAAAATAAAACAGAAACTTTTGACTATTCCAGGCATTTTCTTCAGTCGACTGAACACATTCATCAGTCGACTGATAACGTGGTATCAGCCTGTTTTAAATAGTAAAAACCAACTTTAAAGAGCCTTAAAAAATAGTAAATAAATTCTAAAAAATATAAAACTTTAGGAAATATTTATAAACATGAATATGAACATGTTGGAAAAGGAATTTTTTAATTTGCTCTTACCATTTGTGAAATCTCAAAAATATTCAAAAACACTAAAATACATGTTTAATAAAACATGTGATTTTTGATTTTTTTTACTCAAAACAAGTTTTGAAAACTTATGGAATATTTATATGGACATAACAAAAGATGTTTAAGATGTATATATAGTCCAAAACATATTAACATATAATTTGCATAAAAGTACCTATATTTTGAGAAAAACATAAATATATATGTGTGTGTATGTTTGAGCTTATAGAATTAACACACATTATATAAGCCATAAACTAATTTACCCAAACTTGATAGATCTTCATTGTAGCGTGACATAGTTACGGATGAAGCTTGATCTTGAATATGATTTGATGTGCAATGGCTTCATTTCCACTATTCTGCCAATCCTCCATTTGATGTGATCGTGAAGGCTCAATCCATCTAACCTCCAATATTTTGTTTGCCTAGAATAAATACAAAACACAAACACTAGACAAACAATATTACTTGTAAATTATTTATTAATCATCATCAAAACAAAAGGACCCAACACTTTTAGGATTCTCAAAGTGAATATCCCACTTTGAGTTTCTCTTGCAGTAGGAGATTGAATATAAAATTTTTCCTATCCGGCATTTGGTTAGTCTTTGCCCCAAGAGAAGACAAGCAGGAGATAAAATATAAAATTCTTTCTCTCCGACATCGGGTTCATCTTTGCCCCAATAGAAGATAAGCAGGAGAAAGAATATAAAATTCCTCTTCTCTAGCACCGGGTTCGTCTTTGCCTAAAGAGAAGACACGATCTTTCAACATCCAAAAATCCATACCTTTCATGCATGGAGGATGTTATCTCTAATCTCTTATTAGAGATAAGTCTGCATCTAATACACACTGTCGGGTGGTCCGTTTGTGTAAAAAATGATAAAACCTACCTATTCAATATCATAGTCAGTGATTATTATTAAGTTAATAATCTTCAAATCCATGTCTTTCATGCATGGGGGACATTATCTCGATTCCTTATTAGAGATAAGTCTGCATCTAATATACGTTGTCGGGTGGTACGTTCCCGTAAAAACAACAAAGCCTACATATTCAATATCGTAAACGGTGATTATTGTTAAGTTGATAATCTTCGAATCCATGTATTTTATGCATGAGGGACATTATCTTGATACCTTATTAGGGATAAGTCTGTATCTAATACACGCTGTCGGGTGGTGCGTTCCCATACAAATGATAAAGCCTACGTATTAAATATCATAGCCGATGATTATTGTTAAGTTAATAATCTTTGAATCCATACCTTTTATGCATGGGGGACGTTATCTAAATTCCTTATTAGAGAAAAGCCTACTTCTAATACATGTAGCCTACATATTCAATATTATAGCATAAAATCTAAAAGATTTCATTCTTTTAGTACAACGTTACATGTAGAACGGATCTAGAAAATCTACATGCTAGCCTTACTCAAACGGTTATTGGTAAATGCACATCAAATCCATTGACGGGTGAGGGTTTGCCAAAAATCCTATGAGTATTGTGTTTATTTATTCCAAACAAGAATGAGTAATCATAATAAGATTCAAATGAGCAAAAAGTTCACTTTATTCATGAGAAGAACTTAAGAAAATACAAAAGAAATGCTGATACAAGAGAAATGTTTTTAATCTAAAAAAAGCTTATAACTATGGATTTGCACTTCTAGCTTAGAGAGTTCTTCTGTGTAGGCTTGCTCGAACTCTGTCATAAGGCTAGCTTTTAGGGATTCCTCACTGGTATTCTGAGCCTTGACAACCTCTTGTTCCATTTCAATAAGCTTTCTATCATGGAGTTCCAACTGGTCAAATATGTTCTTTTTAGCACGCTCCACTTCAGCCAAATCAATCTCCAAAATACTTCGAACATCCTTGGCTTCCTCGAGCTCTTTCTCAAGGTGAGCTATCTCGGCTTAACATGATTCCAAAGCTTGAAGAAAATCAGCCTTAGCTTTAATCTTCTTGCCAACACCCTCATCTGGGTCACACGACTTCGTAATCTCCAAAGTTTGAGTTCAGCTGACTTCTGTGAATCACGCCATGCCTTTAGCCTTAAGTCTATTCAGGCAGCTATGTAAGAAGAAGCATCGCTAGCCTGAAGGTTCTTCAGATGCTCGATCTCTTATTTTAGATGAATCAAGTATGCTTCAATAGAATCGGCCAGGTCAAAATATCCTTCTTCTCCAAACCCCAACACATGTCGTTTGAGGGATCTCCTAAAGTTGTCAAAAGATGACCCCTTGAGAATAATTTGATCGATCATTAAGTTTAAGAAAGAGACAAAGCTATTAAGATCAGAGTAGATAACAGCCCTATCCGGATCTTCGTCCGACATCAACACTTTGATAGACTCAAGTAGAGATGAAGGAGGCACTGTAATAAAAAACAAGGAAAGTAAGCACTCAAGAAAATGGTTGAATATACAATAGATGCTTGGAATTCAAAAAAACAACGGGATAAGGATCATTAACATAACTGCTATGGCAGCTAACTTGGCAGTTGGAACCTCCATCAGCATTGAATCAGAATCTACAACAATTTAGGATTGGTGGGATGAAGATTGTGCAAGTAAAAAAGAGATGGAATAAGCATTCTGGAGTATTAATCAGAATTTTAAAGCAAGTAACTGATAAAACACACTAACTCTAGGCGAGGCTTCATCAGTTTATTGTTCTATGCTTGTTTCCACCCTTTCAACCTCATGAACAGATGGAGACGTTCCAGATGCAATAACTATCGATGTACCAACTTCTTCCGTTGGTCCCACAATTATCGTAGCGGGGCTAGCCTTGGCGGTGGCAATAGCTTCTCTCCTCATCGAATCCGACAGGATAAGAGGTTGAGACTCAAGAACTAACGATTGAGCCTTGGCCTCGGGTCCTGCCAACAGCAAGAAGCCAAGACCCTCAGGCTGATCAGATATCCCGATAATAGTAGTTGTATCGATTTCGACACTGGTCCTATAATTAAAACCCTCATATAATTATTTATAGTAAACCGATAAAGAGACAATTGAGATTATAGAATAAGATCCAAACTTGTAGAGGAACTAGCTTCAGTTGAACCAATTCCAACAGTTGGTCCTGTAGCCGCATCAGAAGTTTTCCCTGATAATAAATCGGAGATATATTGATGGTCATCTTCTAAAAGATAAAGATCGAGGTTGTGTTCATTGAAATCCTAGACCTCGGCAATGTGAATGGTTTCTCCTTCGGTTGGTTCACTCATTGTGATATCTACAGAATAGGCTGAGCTATGAATACCAATATATATACATATATGAACCCACACAAAATGGAAATCAACATTACCTTCAGTATCTGCGGCGGGTTCGACAACTCTACTACTTGCACCCGCTTCCTTTAGTTTCACTAAAAGGAGATAAAGTGCATAGGTCATTAGAAGAGGTACGCATTCCGACTCACTCGTCTCTCGGAATTACCCTCCAAATAGGGAAATACCCGTACCTGCACTGGGAGTTGGTAGAATGATTTTAGTAGGGGTGGATGTTTGAGTGCCAGTAGGTTCATCATCCATTACATCGTGCGTTTGCTAGATGAAGCTAGGCTCCTCGCTTTCCTTAAGTCCCAGAGAAGCGGTGTCAAATTGAATTTCCCCTTCTTCTCGACCCCCTATGAAAACCAAGTACAAAATAAGTTCAGATCTTAAAACAAAAATGAGATAGTGAAATGAAAATAAGGACGATTCATTACCTTGTTCGTTAGCAGGAGCATCGTGAGCAGACTCCTCTTCTAAGGCAGTTAGATGAGTACGTTGTCGGTGTACAACCTTCTTAGTCATTTTTGGTGGATGTGCTTCTCCTAGTGTATCAGATCTCTCTTGGTGGTATTTGGTGAAAAAATCATCTCTTGGAGAAGCATGAGCTTGAGCCTGAGCAGGAGTCAAGGATCGAGGTCTCTTTTTGATAAGAGGCATTGTTTCTCCTTCCTCCTCCTCGTCCTCATTGAAATATCTAACCGTCATCCAATTGGGATAGGTTAAGATGACCTTCTCCTTCATATTTTTAGGAGCTCCTAGCGATTTAGGTTGATCTACATAGTGAGTCATGTGAGCCACGGGGGAGCTCTCACCTTCCCCTGGAAAGAAAGACTATGGAAGACCGGGTACATTCCCTTCATCTTCATTCTCGGTTTCTCCACTTCCAGCTTCACCCTCCTCCTTCGAAGTTTCACCCATATCAGTAAAGAGTTCTTCTTCACTATCATCAGAATCGGCTCTTTGTTTTCCTTTATGTAAGGATCCAACGGATTTTTCCCCTTATGTGGTAAAACATCTCCCCGAACCGCTTCGGTAGCAAGCCTAGAAGTGGCCTCCGCTTTCAACTCCGAAGTTCTTTTCTTCTTGATGGTGGCGCTAGCACTATGAGCCATTTGTAGTATAAGAAGCTCATCTATAAACTAGGTACAACTACAGTAAGATCAAATCTGGCATTAGTGCAACTGCTAATACTCCAAAACCAAGCTCGGGCACTATTGATCAAAACTCCATAGGTCTTCAGCCGTCTGTTAGGGTTACCTATGTACAGTTGGTCATAACCAAACTGACGGACAAATCTGCAGGGTAAATATGGCTCAATACTGCAAATGTTCTTAACCCTGAACACCCAATAACCAAGATAGATATTTATCAACTACTTAAATTATCCCACGTCCAAACTTGTCCTGTTTCTTCTTGTCTCTTCCTGATCCTTGAGCATATCATTATAAGTTTTAGGTGTAGGCATATAAAATTGCTTATAGGTCCCTTAGCTCAGCTCGGCACAAACCGACGAACCAACGAGGCGACGAGATCGACAAATCGCACGCGAACAACGGAATGAATCCACCCGCGTGCAGAATCAAGCTAACGAGTTAAGGAATCAACGAGTCATCCAACCGAGAATAGACTCGGACGAATCACGATCGAATCAAGATCAGTTTCAGACTTGAACTCAGAAGCGGATTTACTGCCAAATCAGGAATCCAACTTACTACCAAATCAGATCAACCAAATCAAAGTCTCAATCAACCGAATCACGGACAAAACCGGAAAACGGACACAACTCAAAAACTCGGAAAACCCACACCTAAGGGGGCTCGGCTTAAGCCGAGCCACCCATAGTGGCCGACAGTGGCCCGAGGTGGCCGACAGTGGCCAGAGGTGGCCGACAATTCTCTTTTTGCAGCCACTGTCCTGAGAGCCTATAAATAGGCCTAGAGATGTTCATTTTCAAAGGTCGAACTTTCAAGAGCCGAAACTCTGCCGGATTGAAGAGCAAACCCAGAGTTTTGAAGACTTGAAGACTTGGACGTACAGATCTGATCCTCGGCGACCATCCACGTCAGAAAAGGCAGGATCTCGAGAGGAAGAAAGAACAGATCTGAGATCTACACGAGGTTATACTCCAGATCTAAGCTTGGTCTTAGATCTCGAGATCCGAGCGATTATTCCCTTGGTGGATTAATCCCTCCCGGCTATTATTCCCTTCGTGGAATAATACCCGTATAATCGTGTAGATCCGACCGGATCTAGATCGCGCGGTGGTCCACGGATTAACCCCGGCGTAGGCAAAGAACCCACCAAAGCGAGCGACCGCAAAACAGGAGCTCGTGATTTGTTCACAGAAGGAAAGTTGTAATTTTTCTTTATTTTCTTTGATTTAATTGTAACCCGGATCTATAAAAGACCGGATCTTTGTAATCCAAGATGACAATTATCTCAATGAAAAAGAAAACAGTTTTCCACGCGAACAATCTGGCGACCACAGTGGGAGCCGACGATCTCGCCAACGAGATCGATGCGTCGCAGCCGCGGATTGCAATCCCGGTCGTGGAGGAGGTCGAGTACGAGTTCGACCAAGCCAAGTTCGAGGAGTACGTGTCCTCGTCCGGCTCTATCTCCCCCCGCAAGTCCAAGAAGTTCTCCTCCGGGAGAAAAGCTCGTTGGTCCTCGTCCGGATCTACCTCCCCCCGCAAGTCCAAGAAGTTCTCCTCCGGGAGAAAAGCTCGTTGGTTTGAAGCTGCTCAGGAAGCCCACGAAGCTCTCAACCCAACTGACGCCGAAGTTGCGTCAAATGAAGTTCCACCGACCTCCAATCAGGTCAACTCTGCTCCCGCCAACGCCTCCACTGTTCAGGGCGTTGTGACTCTCTCAAAGAGAGCCCGCCAGAGGCGTCGTCAACGCCTTGCGCGGCAATTCGCTAAGGCGATGGAGTCTACGGACGGATTCCGCTACCACGCGGAGTTGAAGAACAGAAGAGGCAAACAGCCTCAACCACCAATGAACCGCCAGAGGCGTCGTCAACGCCTTGCACGGCAACTCGCTAAGGCGATGGAGTCTACGGACGGATTCCGCTACCACGCGGAGTTGAAGAACAGAAGAGGCAAACAGCCTCAACCACCAATGAATGGCGACTCTTCCAAGCCGCCAAAGAAAGAATGGGTCCGCGTCAAACGGAACCGTTCGACGCTCGAGGAGCGTATTCGCAAGCGCCGCGCGATGTCAGCGCAGGCACGGGCTCAAGCTCAGGAAGCCCGTAGAAAGCTGCAAAAGGAGGTGGAGAAGAAGCCACCACCAACACGCCAAGTCTGGAAGCCTAAGTCTGAAGTGGCGACTCAGGCCAAAAAGCAACCAGTGCAGCCTTCTAAGGAAGGTCAAACTCCGGCGAGTCAACCAAAGTCGCCGTCAATCCCAATAACTTCTCCGGGAGATCATGCAGAGTCATCCCGCAAGAAGAAATCAATTATGGAGCGCCTCGGTCCAATCCTGACGTGAGAGGCAAAGCTCCAATTCACGAGCGTTTGGGCCCGATGAAGAAGCCCAGAACGACTCAACATACTGGGGGTCGCCATCACCTCCAGCATGACAAAGAGCTCAAGGCAGCTGCGCGCACCAATTTGCGCATTGAAGTCCAAGAGCACGCCGAAAATTCACGCCCAAAAAGGCATGTTTTGAGGCGGGTAACCTTTGAAAGCCCAAAGAAGGCAAGTCAACCTCAGATGGAAACATTATCATCTGATAATGATTGTGTTGTACCTGAGAAGGCGTGCCCGCACACGATAGGTTACTCTGACTGTCAAAATGACGAGTTGTACTATCGTGCTGGGGGTACGAATAGAACCAGGAAGAGGAGTCCCCGAGAACGGGAAATTCAATGTCCCTGTTCCAAACTCATTCGGGCGGTATTGTCGGAATGCAATTGCATTAAGGCGGTCCCCGAAAGAGTTTCAGTTTTTGAAAGACTCAATGCGGAAACGCCAAAACCAAGGCCTAGGCGCTTCCAACGAAGAAGAAGGGTGATTGAAGACGGAGAATTTCCGAGGGTCACCACCAACATGACGAGCAAAGGGACATCGGCACGAGAAGATTTCGAGTCGATTCTGAAAGCTTCCCGACCTAGAACCCGTCTGCAGTCCGGAACCATAGAGCGAGCAACTTATGGTAGGATTCGGACAAGACGCCCTTCAGAAGATGAAGAATCTGATGCCGGCTCCGCGGTGGCATCAGATAATACAGTATCCAGCGAGGGACAACCCCGCGAGGCCCTGATGATAAGTGCGGAGCAGATGGCCAAGATGCTTGAAGACGCTTTGGCTAAGCAGAAAGAAAGTTTCAAATTTGAGATGGAGATGGCCATGCAGCAGATGAGAGAAATGCATGACCAACAGATCCAAGCATTGGCGAACCAACAAGGCGAGCAGAATCATCGTAACCCGATTAATGTGGAAGATGAGGATACAAATGCTCGTAACACCAATGATCCTCCCGTCAACGCAGGGGGTGGTAATGAGAATGCTGGCGAAGAAACCGGCGAAAACCTGAAGATCAAGAACCTCGAGAGCAAAATCAACACACTAATTTCCGCTCAAGAGACGAAGAAAACAGGCATTCCTTGCCCATACCCAAGAGAATGGGAATCGATCCCATATCCGGCGAAGTTTAATCTAATTAACTTCACGCCGTTTAATGGGATGGGTTCACCTACCCAGCATTTGATTTACTTCAAATCGCATTTGGGGGTGATCTCTGGTAATGAGCCTCTGATGGTGCGGTCATTCGTCGGCACTCTTCGCGGAGCCGCCTTCGATTGGTATCGCCGCCTCAAGCCAGGCAGCGTAAACAGCTGGGATGACATGGAGACCAAGTTCCTGGCCAACTTCTTCGACGACGACACCGAGATATCTATCGGATCGTTGCTCGATGAGAAGCAGAAGGACGGAGAGTTAGTCGATACCTTCGTCAAAAGATTCCGGAACAAGGCGATGAATTGCCGGGACCCGATCACAGAGGAATTCATCCTCCAAACTTGCCACAACAACCTTGCGTTGGACGTGTTGGAAGCAATGGGAACAGCACCGTCTGACACTTGGAAGGATCTGAAGGCCCGAGGGGAGCAGGCTGAGCGATTCCTTAGAAGGAAGAAGGCCGAGAGGAACCAACCGACGGTTAATCCGCTGGACTCAAATTTCGCCTCTCGTGGTAAGGGCAAAACACCTGCAGCTACTGGTGGTGCTAATCAAGCGTCACAACAGCAATCCCGAAGGCAGCAAAAGACTTCGGGTCCGAGACTCCAAAGAGAGTATTCCTTCAAGGACGAAGACGTTCCAGCCATCTTCGAATCCCTCCTTGAAGGTAACAAGATCAAGCTACCACCTATCACAAATCAGGAGGAAGCTGACAACACTACGGACCCAAAGTACTGTGCATACCACAGGAGGGTCGTTCATCCCACCAAGGATTGCTTTGCTCTCAAGAATAGCATTCAGACCTTGGTTGAAGCCGGCGTCATAACGCTAAGGTAAGCCAATTGAGAACGGCAAAACTCCAAAGAGTATACGAGTATAAACTGTTTCTCAATCCTCCGTTCATTGGTGGTTGAGGCTGTTTGCCTCTTCTGTTCTTCAACTCCGCGTGGTAGCGGAATCCGTCCGTAGACTCCATCGCCTTAGCGAATTGCCGCGCAAGGCGTTGACGACGCCTCTGGCGGGCTCTCTTTGAGAGAGTCACAACGCCCTGAACAGTAGAGGCGTTGGCGGGAGTTGGGTTGACCTGATTGGAGGTCGGTGGAACTTCATTTGACGCAACTTCGGCGTCAGTTGGGTTGAGAGCTTCGTGGGCTTCCCGAGCAGCTTCAAACCAACGAGCTTTTCTCCCGGAGGAGAACTTCTTGGACTTGCGGGGGGAGATAGAGCCGGACGAGGACACGTACTCCTCGAACTTGGCTTGGTCGAACTCGTACTCGACCTCCTCCACGACCGGGATTGCAATCCGCGGCTGCGACGCATCGATCTCGTTGGCGAGATCGTCGGCTCCCACTGTGGTCGCCAGATTGTTCGCGTGGAAAACTGTTTTCTTTTTCATTGATATGATTGTCATCTTGGATTACAAAGATCCGGTCTTTTATAGATCCGGTTACAACTAAATCAAAGAAAAAAATAAAAATTACAACTTTCCTCTTGTGAACAAATCGCAAGCTCCTGTTTTGCGGTTGCTTGCTTGTGTGGGTTCTTTGCCGACGCCGGGGTTAATCCGTGGACCACCGCGCGATCTAGATCCGGTCGGATCTACACGATTATGCGGGTATTATTCCACGAAGGGAATAATAGCCGGGAGGGATTAATCCACCAAGGGAATAATCGCTCAGATCTCGAGATCTAAGACCAAGCTTAGATCTGGAGTGTAGTCTCGTGTAGATCTCAGATCTGTTCTTTCTTCCTCTCGAGATCCTGCCTTTTCTGACGTGGATGGTCGCCGAGGATCAGATCCGAATGTGCAAGTCTTCTGGTCTTCAAAGCTCCGAGTTCACTCTTCAATCCGGCAGAGTTTCGGCTCTTGAAAGTTCGACCTCCGAAAATGAACATCTCTAGGCCTATTTATAGGCTCTCAGGACAGTGGCTGCAAAAAGGGAAATGTCGGCCACCTCTGGCCACTGTCGGCCACCTCGGGCCACTGTCGGCCACCTCGGGGTGGCCGACACTGTGCCTAGCCACCTTGGGGTGGCTCGGCGGCTCGGCCTTGGCCGAGCCACCTTGAGGTGGCTCGGCCACCGAGCCACCTCAAGGTGGCTCGGCTAAGGCCGAGCCGCCTTGAGGTGGCTCGGCTTTGGCCGAGCCCCCGCGGGCGGTGTTTTTCGACTTTTTCGAGTCGTTTTCCGTTGTTTCCGGTTCTGTCCATGATTCGGTTGATTGAGACTCTGATTGGTTGATCTGATTTGGCAGTAAGTTCCGCTTCTGAGTTCGAGTCCGAAATTGATCTTGATTCGATCGTGATTCGTCCGAGTCCGCTCTCGGTTGGATGACTCGTTGATTCCTCAACTCATTAGCTTGATTCTGCACGCGGGTGGATTCATTCCGTCGCTTCCGTGCGATTCGTCGATCTCGTCGCCTCGTTGGCTCGTCGGTTTGTGCCGAGCTATGCTAGGGGACCTATAAGCAATTTTATATGCCTACAGATACCCCCTCCAAAGTATTTCAGTCTCGTTCTTTTATAGAAGAGTCTGGGATACTTTGGATATGATTGTCCCTACCTTCAGTCGGTATAACGGGACCTCGGAATGGCTTCTGTTCTTGACTCCTTCAATTCTCCAGGCTTTTCGGTGCTTTGTCGAAAGTCTGTAAGAGTTCCGGTGCTGCATTTATTGTCTGACCGTTTGTCGGAATTTTTTGAACTTGAAGTCGATTCCTTTTAGCTGACCATTGATTGTGGCGTCGAGTCTTTATGCACAACGCGTTGTCCGGCGTAGTGTAGTTGAGTTATCCTTAAGAATACTTATAAACAATATTCTCCAGGAACTTCTCAAACCATAAAATAGGGAATAGTTTATACTCATATACCTTATTGGAGTATTAAGAAGCAGTTTATACTCGTATACTTTTCGGAGTATTTTCTGCGCCCAAATGCGCTGAACCGGCTTAAAATGAGCCAAAAAAGGCAGTAAACCGGTTCAAAAAAAAATCCTCCGACTCTTCCGAACATGTGGGAGAAGAGTGAGTAAGTGATGGGTTGAATCGTCGC